>NC_088403.1:57316481-57368981 GCF_034236695.1 Oncorhynchus nerka
TTCTATTACTGTAACTCAACTATAGTGTTCTATTAATGTTACTCAGTTTTCTATTAATGTAACTCAGTGTTTTATTACTGTAACTCATCTATAGTGTTCAATTACTGTACCTCAGTGTTCCATTACTGTAACTCAACTGTAGTGTTATATTACTGTAACTCAACTATAGTGTTCTATTACTGTAACTCAACTATAGTGTTCTATTACTGTAACTCAACTATAGTGTTCTATTACTGTAACTCAACTATAGTGTTCTATTACTGTAACTCAGTGTTCTATTACTGTAACTCAACTATAGTGTTCTATTACTGTAACTCAACTATAGTGTTCTATTACTGTAACTCAGTGTTCTATTACTGTAACTCAACTATAGTGTTCTATTACTGTAACTCAGTGTTCTATTACTGTAACTCAACTATAGTGTTCTATTACTGTAACTCAGTGTTCTATTACTGTAACTCAACTATAGTGTTCTATTACTGTAACTCAGTGTTCTATTACTTTAATCAAACTATAGTGTTCTATTACTGTAACTCAGTGTTCTATTACTGTAACTCAATTATAGTGTTCTATTACTGTAATTCAACTATAGTGTTCTAATTCAACTATAGTGTTCTATTAATGTAACTCAGTGTTCTATTACTGTAACTCAACTATAGTGTTCTATTACTGTAACTCAGTGTTCTATTACTGTAACTCAACTATAGTGTTCTATTACTGTAACTCATCTATAGTGTTCTATTATAACTCAACTATTATAGTGTTATATTACTGTAACTCAGTGTTCTATTACTGTAACTCAGTGTTCTATTACTGTAACTCAACTATAGTGTTCTATTACTGTAACTCAGTGTTCTATTACTGTAACTCAGTGTTCTATTACTGTAACTCAACTATAGTGTTCTATTACTGTAACTCAGTGTTCTATTACTGTAACTCAACTATAGTGTTCTATTACTGTAACTCAACTATAGTGTTCTATTACTGTAACTCAACTATAGTGTTCTATTACTGTAAATCATCTATAGTGTTCTATTACTGTAACTCAACTATAGTGTTCTATTACTGTAACTCAACTATACTGTTCTATTACTGTAACTCAGTGTTCTATTACTGTAACTCAACTATAGTGTTATATTACTGTAACTCATCTAGTGTTTTATTACTGTAACTCAACTATAGTGTTCTATTACTGTAACTCAACTATAGTGTTCTATTACTGTAACTCAACTATAGTGTTCTATTACTGTAAATCATCTATAGTGTTTTATTACTGTAACTCAACTATAGTGTTCTATTACTGTAACTCAACTATACTGTTCTATTACTGTAACTCAGTGTTCTATTACTGTAACTCAACTATAGTGTTATATTACTGTAACTCATCTAGTGTTTTATCACTGTAACTCAACTATAGTGTTCTATTACTGTAACTCAACTATAGTGTTCTATTACTGTAACTCAACTATAGTGTTCTATTACTGTAAATCATCTATAGTGTTTTATTACTGTAACTCAACTATAGTGTTCTATTACTGTAACTCAACTATACTGTTCTATTACTGTAACTCAGTGTTCTATTACTGTAACTCAACTATAGTGTTATATTACTGTAACTCATCTAGTGTTTTATCACTGTAACTCAACTATAGTGTTCTATTACTGTAACTCCGTGTTCTATTACTGTAACTCAGTGTTCTATTATTGTAACTCAACTATAGTGTTCTATTACTGTAACTCAGTGTTCTATTACTGTAACTCAACTATAGTGTTCTATTACTGTAACTCAGTGTTCTATTACTGTAACTCAACTATAGTGTTATATTACTGTAAATCATCTATAGTGTTTTATTACTGTAACTCAACTATAGTGTTATATTACTGTAAATCATCTATAGTGTTTTATTACTCAACTATAGAGTTCTATTACTGTAACTCAACTATAGTTCTCATCAGTGTTCTATTACTGTAACTCAACTATAGTGTTCTATTACTGTAACTCAACTATAGTGTTCTATTACTGTAACTCAACTATAGTGTTCTATTACTGTAACTCAACTATAGTGTTCTATTACTGTAACTCAACTATAGTGTTCTATTACTGTAACTCAGTGTTCTATCTATTACTGTAACTCAACTATAGTGTTCTATTACTCAACTATAGTGTTCTACTGTAACTCATCTATAGTGTTCTATTACTGTAACTCAACTATAGTGTTCTATTACTGTAACTCAACTATAGTGTTCTATTACTGTAACTCCGTGTTCTATTACTGTAACTCAGTGTTCTATTACTGTAACTCAACTATAGTGTTCTATTACTGTAACTCAACTATAGTGTTCTATTACTGTAACTCAACTATAGTGTTCTATTACTGTAACTCAGTGTTCCATTACAGTAACTCAATTATAGTGTTCTATTACTGTAACTCAACTATAGTGTTCTATTAATGTTACTCAGTTTTCTATTAATGTAACTCAGTGTTTTATTACTGTAACTCATCTATAGTGTTCAATTACTGTACCTCAGTGTTCCATTACTGTAACTCAACTGTAGTGTTATATTACTGTAACTCAACTATAGTGTTCTATTACTGTAACTCAGTGTTCTATTACTGTAACTCAACTATAGTGTTCTATTACTGTAACTCAACTATAGTGTTCTATTACTGTAACTCAACTATAGTGTTCTATTACTGTAACTCAACTATAGTGTTCTATTACTGTAACTCAACTATAGTGTTCTATTACTGTAACTCAACTATAGTGTTCTATTACTGTAACTCAACTATAGTGTTCTATTACTGTAACTCAACTATAGTGTTCTATTACTGTAACTCAACTATAGTGTTCTATTACTGTAACTCAGTGTTCTAACTCTCAACTATAGTGTTCTATTACTGTAACTCAGTGTTCTATTACTGTAACTCAACTATAGTGTTCTATTACTGTAACTCAGTGTTCTATTACTTTAATCAAACTATAGTGTTCTATTACTGTAACTCAGTGTTCTATTACTGTAACTCAATTATAGTGTTCTATTACTGTAATTCAACTATAGTGTTCTAATTCAACTATAGTGTTCTATTAATGTAACTCAGTGTTCTATTACTGTAACTCAACTATAGTGTTCTATTACTGTAACTCAGTGTTCCATTACTGTAACTCAACCATAGTGTTCAATTACTGTAAATCAACTATAGTGTTCTATTAGTGTAAATCAGTGATCTATTACTGTAACTCAACTATAGTGTTCTATTACTGTAACTCAACTATAGTGTTCTATTACTGTAACTCAGTGTTCTATTACTGTAACTCAACTATAGTGTTCTATTACTGTAACTCAACTATAGTGTTCTATTACTGTAACTCAACTATAGTGTTCTATTACTGTAACTCAACTATAGTGTTCTATTACTGTAACTCAGTGTTCTATTACTGTAACTCAACTATAGTGTTCTATTACTGTAACTCAGTGTTCTATTACTGTAACTCAACTATAGTGTTCTATTACTGTAACTCATCTATAGTGTTCTATTACTGTAACTCAGTGTTCTATTACTGTAACTCAACTATAGTGTTCTATTACTGTAACTCAACTATAGTGTTCTATTACTGTAACTCAACTATAGTGTTCTATTACTGT
Source organism: Oncorhynchus nerka (assembly GCF_034236695.1). Classification (NCBI taxonomy): domain Eukaryota; kingdom Metazoa; phylum Chordata; class Actinopteri; order Salmoniformes; family Salmonidae; genus Oncorhynchus; species Oncorhynchus nerka. The sequence goes on from NC_088403.1 coordinate 57,320,128, forward strand.
AACTCAACTATAGTGTTCTATTACTGTAACTCAACTATAGTGTTCTATTACTGTAACTCAACTATAGTGTTCTATTACTGTAACTCAACTATAGTGTTCTATTACTGTAACTCAACTATAGTGTTCTATTACTGTAACTCAGTGTTCTATTACTGTAACTCAACTATAGTGTTCTATTACTGTAACTCAACTATAGTGTTCTATTACTGTAACTCAACTATAGTGTTCTATTACTGTAACTCAGTGTTCTATTACTGTAACTCAACTATAGTGTTATATTACTGTAACTCAGTGTTCTATTACTGTAACTCAACTATAGTGTTCTATTACTGTAACTCAACTATAGTGTTCTATTACTGTAACTCAACTACTATTACTGTGTTCTATTACTGTAACTCAACTATAGTGTTCTATTACTGTAACTCAACTATAGTGTTCTATTACTGTAACTCAACTATAGTGTTCTATTACTGTAACTCAACTATAGTGTTCTATTACTGTAACTCAACTATAGTGTTCTATTACTGTAACTCAACTATAGTGTTATATTACTGTAACTCAACTATAGTGTTCTATTACTGTAACTCAACTATACTGTTCTATTACTGTAACTCAGTGTTCTATTACTGTAACTCAACTATAGTGTTCTATTACTGTAACTCAACTATAGTGTTCTATTACTGTAACTCAACTATAGTGTTCTATTACTGTAACTCAACTATAGTGTTCTATTACTGTAACTCAGTGTTCTATTACTGTAACTCAGTGTTCTATTACTGTAACTCAACTATAGTGTTCTATTACTGTAACTCAGTGTTCTATTACTGTAACTCAACTATAGTGTTCTATTACTGTAACTATTACTGTAACTCAACTATAGTGTTCTATTACTGTAACTCAACTATAGTGTTCTATTACTGTAACTCCGTGTTCTATTACTGTAACTCAGTGTTCTATTATTGTAACTCAACTATAGTGTTCTATTACTGTAACTCAGTGATCTATTACTGTAACTCAACTATAGTGTTCTATTACTGTTACTCAGTGTTCTATTAATGTAACTCAACTATAGTGTTATATTACTGTAAATCATCTATAGTGTTTTATTACTGTAACTCAACTATAGTGTTCTATTACTGTAACTCAACTATACTGTTCTATTACTGTAACTCAGTGTTCTATTACTGTAACTCAACTATAGTGTTATATTACTGTAACTCATCTAGTGTTTTATTACTGTAACTCAACTATAGTGTTCTATTACTGTAACTCAACTATAGTGTTCTATTACTGTAACTCAACTATAGTGTTCTATTACTGTAACTCAGTGTTCTATTACTGTAACTCAACTATAGTGTTCTATTACTGTTACTCAGTGTTCTATTAATGTAACTCAACTATAGTGTTATATTACTGTAAATCATCTATAGTGTTTTATTACTGTAACTCAACTATAGTGTTATATTACTGTAAATCATCTATAGTGTTTTATTACCCTAACTCAACTATAGAGTTCTATTACTGTAACTCAACTATAGTGTTATATTACTGTAACTCATCTAGTGTTTTATTACTGTAACTCAACTATAGTGTTCTATTACTGTAACTCAACTATAGTGTTCTATTACTGTAACTCAACTATAGTGTTCTATTACTGTAACTCAGTGTTCTTATTAACTCAACTATAACTATATAGTGTTCTATTACTGTAACTCAGTGTTCTATTACTGTAACTCAACTATAGTGTTCTATTACTGTAACTCAGTGTTCTATTACTGTAACTCAACTATAGTGTTTTATTACTGTAACTCAACTATAGTGTTATATTACTGTAACTCAACTATAGTGTTCTATTACTGTAACTCCGTGTTATATTACTGTAACTCAGTGTTCTATTACTGTAACTCAACTATAGTGTTCTATTACTGTAACTCAGTGTTCTATTACTGTAACTCAACTATAGTGTTCTATTACTGTAACTCAGTGTTCTATTACTGTAACTCAACTATAGTGTTATATTACTGTAACTCATCTAGTGTTTTATTACTGTAACTCAACTATAGTGTTCTATTACTGTAACTCAACTATAGTGTTCTATTACTGTAACTCAGTGTTCTATTACTGTAACTCAGTGATCTATTACTGTAACTCAACTATAGTGTTCTATTACTGTAACTCAGTGTTCTATTACTGTAACTCAGTGTTCTATTACTGTAACTCAACTATAGTGTTCTATTACTGTAACTATAGTGTTTCTATTACTGTAACTCAACTATAGTGTTCTATTACTGTAACTCAACTGTAACTCAACTATAGTGTTCTATTACTGTAACTCCGTGTTCTATTACTGTAACTCAGTGTTCTATTACTGTAACTCAATTATAGTGTTCTATTACTGTAACTCAACTATAGTGTTCTATTACTGTTACTCAGTTTTCTATTAATGTAACTCAGTGTTTTATTACTGTAACTCATCTATAGTGTTCAATTACTGTACCTCAGTGTTCCATTACTGTAACTCAACTGTAGTGTTATATTACTGTAACTCAACTATAGTGTTCTATTATTGTAACTCAGGGATCTATTACTGTAACTCAACTATAGTGTTCTATTACTGTAACTCAACTATAGTGTTCTATTACTGTAACTCAGTGTTCTATTACTGTAACTCAACTATAGTATTCTATTACTGTAACTCAACTATAGTGTTCTATTACTGTAACTCAACTATAGTGTTCTATTACTGTAACTCAGTGTTCTATTACTGTAACTCAACTATAGTGTTCTATTACTGTAACTCAGTGTTCTATTACTGTAACTCAACTATAGTGTTCTATTACTGTAACTCAGTGTTCTATTACTGTAACTCAACTATAGTGTTCTATTACTGTAACTCAGTGTTCTATTACTTTAATCAAACTATAGTGTTCTATTACTGTAACTCAGTGTTCTATTACTGTAACTCAATTATAGTGTTCTATTACTGTAATTCAACTATAGTGTTCTAATTCAACTATAGTGTTCTATTACTGTAACTCAGTGTTCCATTACTGTAACTCAACCATATTGTTCAATTACTGTAAATCAACTATAGTGTTCTATTAGTGTAAATCAGTGATCTATTACTGTAACTCAACTATAGTGTTCTATTACTGTAACTCAGTGTTCTATTACTTTAATTAAACTATAGTGTTATATTACTGTAACTCAGTGTTCTATTACTGTAATTCAACTATAGTGTTCTATTACTGTAACTCATCTATAGTGTTCTATTACTGTAACTCAGTGTTCTATTACTGTAACTCAACTATAGTGCTCTATTACTGTAACTCAGTGTTCTATTACTGTAACTCAACTATAGTGTTCTATTACTGTAACTCAGTGTTCTATTACTTTAATCAAACTATAGTGTTCTATTACTGTAACTCAGTGTTCTATTACTGTAACTCAATTATAGTGTTCTATTACTGTAATTCAACTATAGTGTTCTAATTCAACTATAGTGTTCTATTAATGTAACTCAGTGTTCTATTACTGTAACTCAACTATAGTGTTCTATTACTGTAACTCAGTGTTCCATTACTGTAACTCAACTATAGTGTTCTATTAGTGTAACTCAGTGATCTATTACTGTAACTCAACTATAGTGTTCTATTACTGTAACTCAGTGTTCTATTACTGTAATTCAACTATAGTGTTCTATTACTGTAACTCAATTATAGTGTTCTATTACTGTAATTCAACTATAGTGTTCTAATTCAACTATAGTGTTCTATTAATGTAACTCAACTATAGTGTTATATTACTATAGTGTTCTATTACTGTAACTCAGTGTTCTATTACTGTAACTCAACTATAGTGTTCTATTACTGTAACTCAGTGTTGTTACTGTAACTCATTAGTGTTCTATAACTCTAACTCATCTATAGTGTTCTATTACTGTAACTCAGTGTTCTATTACTGTAACTCAACTATAGTGTTCTATTACTGTAGCTCAGTGTTCTATTACTGTAACTCAGTGTTCCATTACTGTAACTCAATTATAGTGTTCTATTACTGTAACTCAACTATAGTGTTCTATTACTGTAACTCAGTGTTCTATTACTGTAACTCAACTATAGTGTTCTATTACTGTAACTCAACTATAGTGTTCTATTACTGTAACTCAGTGTTCTATTACTGTAACTCAACTATAGTGTTCTATTACTGTAACTCAGTGTTCTATTACTGTAACTCAACTATAGTGTTCTATTACTGTAACTCAGTGTTCTATTACTGTAACTCAACTGTCGTGTTATATTACTGTAACTCAGTGATCTATTACTGTAACTCAACTATAGTGTTCTATTACTGTAACTCATCTATAGTGTTCTATTACTGTAACTCAGTGTTCTATTACTGTAACTCAACTATAGTGCTCTATTACTGTAACTCAGTGTTCTATTACTGTAACTCAACTATAGTGTTTTATTACTGTAACTCAACTATAGTGTTATATTACTGTAACTCAACTATAGTGTTATATTACTGTAACTCAACTATAGTGTTCTATTACTGTAACTCAACTATAGTGTTCTATTACTGTAACTCAGTGTTCTATTACTGTAACTCAACTATAGTGTTATATTACTGTAACTCATATAGTGTTTTATTACTGTAACTCAACTATAGTGTTCTATTACTGTAACTCAACTATAGTGTTCTATTAACTATTACTTCCTGTTCTATTACTGTAACTCAGTGTTCTATTACTGTAACTCAACTATAGTGTTCTATTACTGTAACTCAGTATAGTGTATTACTGTAACTCAACTATAGTGTTATCAACTATAGTGTTCTATTACTGTAACTCAACTATAGTGTTCTATTACTGTAACTCAACTATAGTGTTCTATTACTGTAACTCAACTATAGTGTTCTATTACTGTAACTCAGTGTTCTATTACTGTAACTCAACTATAGTGTTCTATTACTGTAACTCAGTGATCTATTACTGTAACTCAACTATAGTGTTCTATTACTGTTACTCAGTGTTCTATTAATGTAACTCAACTATAGTGTTATATTACTGTAAATCATCTATAGTGTTTTATTACTGTAACTCAACTATAGTGTTCTATTACTGTAACTCAACTATACTGTTCTATTACTGTAACTCAGTGTTCTATTACTGTACCTCAACTATAGTGTTATATTACTGTAACTCATCTAGTGTTTTATCACTGTAACTCAACTATAGTGTTCTATTACTGTAACTCAACTATAGTGTTCTATTACTGTAACTCAGTGTTCTATTACTGTAACTCAACTATAGTGTTCTATTACTGTAACTCAGTGATCTATTACTGTAACTCAACTATAGTGTTCTATTACTGTTACTCAGTGTTCTATTAATGTAACTCAACTATAGTGTTATATTACTGTAAATCATCTATAGTGTTTTATTACTGTAACTCAACTATAGTGTTATATTACTGTAAATCATCTATAGTGTTTTATTACCCTAACTCAACTATAGAGTTCTATTACTGTAACTCAACTATAGTGTTATATTACTGTAACTCATCTAGTGTTTTATTACTGTAACTCAACTATAGTGTTCTATTACTGTAACTCAACTATAGTGTTCTATTACTGTAACTCCGTGTTCTATTACTGTAACTCAGTGTTCTATTATTGTAACTCAACTATAGTGTTCTATTACTGTAACTCAGTGTTCTATTACTGTAACTCAACTATAGTGTTCTATTACTGTAACTCAGTGTTCTATTACTGTAACTCAACTATAGTGTTATATTACTGTAACTCATCTAGTGTTTTAAACTCAACTATAGTGTTCTATTACTGTAACTCAACTATAGTGTTCTATTACTGTAACTCAGTGTTCTATTACTGTAACTCAACTATAGTGTTCTATTACTGTAACTCAGTGATCTATTACTGTAACTCAACTATAGTGTTCTATTACTGTAACTCAGTGTTCTATTACTGTAACTCAACTATAGTGTTATATTACTGTAACTCATCTAGTGTTTTATTACTGTAACTCAACTATAGTGTTCTATTACTGTAACTCAACTATAGTGTTCTATTACTGTAACTCAACTATAGTGTTCTATTACTGTAACTCAGTGTTCTATTACTGTAACTCAACTATAGTGTTCTATTACTGTAACTCAGTGTTCTATTACTGTAACTCAACTATAGTGTTCTATTACTGTAACTCAACTATAGTGTTCTATTACTGTAACTCAACTATAGTGTTCTATTACTGTAACTCAACCAAACTATAGTGTTCTATTACTGTATCTTTACTCAACAAACATAAAAGTGTTCACGACAAAACACTAACACTGTTCTATTACTGTAAACTAATACATGTGTCTACTAACCTCTAACAAGTGTTCTATTACTCAGTCAACTCAACTGAATATGGCTGCTAAATACTGTTCCCAATCAGAGACAATAAACAGTGTTCTACTGTATTGACTGTATTACTGTAACTCATAGTGTTCTATTACTCCCAACTAACTATAGTGTTCTATTGGCTGTAAATACATGAAGAAAAACACAAAATACTTAGACCAGGGCGTGACAAGTGTTCTATTACTGTAACTCCGTGTTCTATTACTGTAACTCAGTGTTCTATTATTGTAACTCAACTATAGTGTTCTATTACTGTAACTCAGTGATCTATTACTGTAACTCAACTATAGTGTTCTATTACTGTTACTCAGTGTTCTATTACTGTAACTCATCTATAGTGTTCTATTACTGTTACTCAGTGTTCTATTAATGTAACTCAACTATAGTGTTATATTACTGTAAATCATCTATAGTGTTTTATTACTGTAACTCAACTATAGTGTTCTATTACTGTAACTCAACTATACTGTTCTATTACTGTAACTCAGTGTTCTATTACTGTAACTCAACTATAGTGTTATATTACTGTAACTCATCTAGTGTTTTATTACTGTAACTCAACTATAGTGTTCTATTACTGTAACTCAACTATAGTGTTCTATTACTGTAACTCAACTATAGTGTTCTATTACTGTAACTCCGTGTTCTATTACTGTAACTCAGTGTTCTATTATTGTAACTCAACTATAGTGTTCTATTACTGTAACTCAGTGATCTATTACTGTAACTCAACTATAGTGTTCTATTACTGTTACTCAGTGTTCTATTACTGTAACTCATCTATAGTGTTCTATTACTGTAACTCAACTATAGTGTTCTATTACTGTAACTCAGTGTTCTATTACTCTAACTCAACTGTCGTGTTATATTACTGTAACTCAGTGATCTATTACTGTAACTCAACTATAGTGTTCTATTACTGTAACTCATCTATAGTGTTCTATTACTGTAACTCAGTGTTCTATTACTGTAACTCAACTATAGTGTTTTATTACTGTAACTCAACTATAGTGTTCTATTACTGCTAATCAGTGTTCTATTAATGTAACTCAGTGTTCTATTACTGTAACTCAACTATAGTGTTCTATTACTGTAACTCAACTATAGTGTTCTATTACTGTAACTCAGTGTTCTATTACTGTAACTCAACTATAGTGTTCTATTACTGTAACTCAGTGTTCTATTACTGTAACTCAACTATAGTGTTCTATTACTGTAACTCAGTGTTCTATTACTGTAACTCAACTGTTGTTATATTACTGTAACTCAGTGATCTATTACTGTAACTCAACTATAGTGTTCTATTACTGTAACTCATCTATAGTGTTCTATTACTGTAACTCAGTGTTCTATTACTGTAACTCAGTGTTCTATTACTGTAACTCAGTGTTCTATTACTGTAACTCAACTATAGTGTTCTATTACCGTAACTCAACTATAGTGTTCTATTACTGTAACTCAACTATAGTGTTCTATTACTGTAACTCAACTATAGTGTTCTATTACTGTAACTACAGTGTTCTATTACTGTAACTCACCTATAGTGTTCTATTACTGTAACTCAACTATAGTGTTCTATTACCGTAACTCAACTATAGTGTTCTATTACTGTAACTCAACTATAGTGTTCTATTACCGTAACTCAACTATAGTGTTCTATTACTGTAACTCAACTATAGTGTTCTATTACTGTAACTCAACTATAGTGTTCTATTACCGTAACTCAACTATAGTGTTCTATTACTGTAACTCAACTATATTGTTCTATTACTGTAACACAACTATAGTGTTCTATTACCCTAACTCAACTATAGAGTTCTATTACTGTAACTCAACTATAGTGTTCTATTTCTGTTACTCAGTGTTCTATTACTGTAACTCAACTATAGTGTTCTATTACTGTTACACAACTATAGTGTTCTATTACCCTAACTCAACTATAGAGTTCTATTACTGTAACACAACTATAGTGTTCTATTACCCTAACTCAACTATAGAGTTCTATTACTGTAACTCAACTATAGTGTTCTATTACTGTTACTCAGTGTTCTATTACTGTAACTCAACTATAGTGTTTTATTACTGTCACTCAACTATTGTGTTCTTTTGCTGTTACTCAACTATAGTGTTCTTATACTGTTACTCAACTATTGTGTTCTATTGCTGTTACTCAACTATATTGCTCTTGCATATTGCTAAATCATCTTTATGGAATCAGATAAACATTTTTAATAAGCTAATTGTATTATCTATGCATAGTCACTTCACCCTTACTTACAAGTACATGTTACCTCAATTACCTCATCTAACCTGTACCCCCAGACATTGACTCTGTTCTGGTACCCCCTGAATAGAGCCTCATTATTGCCTGTATATAGCCTCATTATTGTTATTTTATTGTTGCTCTTTTATTTTTTAAAACTTTAGTTTACTTAGTGAATATTTTCTTAACTCTTATTTTTCTTAAAACTGCATTGTTGGCTAAGGGCTTGTAAGTGATTATTTCACAGTAAGGTACCTGTTGTATTCAGCGCATGTGACAAATAACATTTGATTTGATTTGATTTGATTTAATGACTTAGTCTTATTACTAGTCGCATGTAGGGTACTCATAATATCATACATACTTTATATACACATGTAAAATATTAGAGCCCACTACAGTTGATTGTGTTAATGGGGTCTTTCCACTTTCCTAGGGGCCCTGGGGGAAGCAGAGAGCCATCGGGCCCAGTGGGTGGTCCCTCCAAGCTGCTTCCTGTCAGTAAGTCTGTCTGTACAGTCAACCTGCTCACAGACACCTGTGGAGCCCTGGGCGCACTGCAGCCACAGGCCTTAACCATTACACCACAGGAGGGTGTGTGTGTGTGTGTGTGTGTGTGTGTGTGTGTGTGTGTGTGTGTGTGTGTGTGTGTGTGTGTGTGTGTGTGTGTGTGTGTGTGTGTGTGCGTGTGCGTGTGCGTGTGTGTAGGCAGGGGTCCAAAATAACCAGGCCCACTGAGCATTGAGCACATGTAACTTCCCTCTTCCAGAATCCACCCCCTCAGCCCCCTGCTCAGTCAGTCAGACAGTCAGTCAGACAGTTAGACAGTAAAAGAGAGAGACTGTTACAGAACAGGAACAGAGCATCTCACAGAGTGGTGCGGTCAAGGGCAAAGTCATTAATTAATCCTGACAAGACATCAAAAACCTGGACTACTGTGGGGACTGGTGGGGGATACAGTACGTGGACTGAGGGGTGTGCGTGTGTGTGTGTGTTTTCACATGCGCGTGCACGTGCGTGTGTATGTATTTTGGACTCCAGCTAGGCCCATAATATTCAAAGCTCGTTCTCATACACTGAAGGCAATCTGATTCTCAATGTCACCTACAAAGTCTTAACAAGGTTTCAATTAACTGGTTAGCAGAGCAGCCATGCTTAAGAGGAGGGCTAATTAGATAACAGCAGATATGAAATGAGCATGACGCAGGGAAGGAAACACATGGAGGGACGGAAAGACATGGAGGGAAAGACATGGAGGGAAAGACATGGAGGGAAAGACATGGAGGGAAAGATATGGAGGGAAAGACATGGAGGGAAAGATATGGAGGGAGGGAAAGATATGGAGAGAAGGAAAGACATGAAGGAAAGACATGGAGAGAAGGAAAGACATGAAGGAAAGACATGGAGGGAGGGAAAGACATGATGGAAAGACATGGAGGTAGGGAAAGACATGATGGAAAGACATGGAGAGAAGGAAAGACATGAAGGAAAGACATGGAGAGAAGGAAAGACATGAAGGAAAGACATGGAGAGAAGGAAAGACATGATGGAAAGACATGGAGAGAAGGAAAGACATGAAGGAAAGACATGGAGAGAAGGAAAGACATGAAGGAAAGACATGGAGGTAGGGAAAGACATGATGGAAAGACATGGAGAGAAGGAAAGACATGATGGAAAGACATGGAGAGAAGGAAATACATGAAGGAAAGACATGGAGGTAGGGAAAGACATGAAGGAAAGACATGGAGAGAAGGAAAGACATGGAGGTAGGGAAAGACATGATGGAAAGACATGGAGGTAGGGAAAGACATGGAGGTAGGGAAAGACATGGAGGTAGGGAAAGACATGATGGAAAGACATGGAGGTAGGGAAAGACATGGAGGGAAAGACCTTGGGGAAGGAAAGACACAGAGGAAATTAAAAACATGGAGAGAGGAAAATAAATGGAGGAAGGGAAAGACATGGATGGAGGGAAAGACATGGATGTAGGGAATGACATGATGGAAAGACATGGAGGGAGGGAATGATGTGGAGGGAAGGAAAGACATGGAGGGAGGGAAAGACATGATGGAAAGACATGGAGGTAGGGAAAGACATGATGGAAAGACATGGAGAGAAGGAAAGACATGAAGGAAAGACATGGAGAGAAGGAAAGACATGAAGGAAAGACATGGAGAGAAGGAAAGACATGATGGAAAGACATGGAGAGAAGGAAAGACATGAAGGAAAGACATGGAGAGAAGGAAAGACATGAAGGAAAGACATGGAGGTAGGGAAAGACATGATGGAAAGACATGGAGAGAAGGAAAGACATGATGGAAAGACATGGAGAGAAGGAAAGACATGAAGGAAAGACATGGAGGTAGGGAAAGACATGAAGGAAAGACATGGAGAGAAGGAAAGACATGGAGGTAGGGAAAGACATGATGGAAAGACATGGAGGTAGGGAAAGACATGGAGGTAGGGAAAGACATGGAGGTAGGGAAAGACATGATGGAAAGACATGGAGGTAGGGAAAGACATGGAGGGAAAGACCTTGGGGAAGGAAAGACACAGAGGAAATTAAAAACATGGAGAGAAGAAAATAAATGGAGGAAGGGAAAGACATGGATGGAGGGAAAGACATGGATGTAGGGAATGACATGATGGAAAGACATGGAGGGAGGGAATGATGTGGAGGGAAGGATAGACATGGAGGGAGGAAAGACATATAGAGAGTGAACGACATGGAGGAAGGGAAAGACATGTAGGTAGGGAAAGACATGGGGGAAGGAAAGATATGGAGTGAAAAAATAAGGAGTGAAGGAAAAACAAGGGGGGGAAAGACATGGAGGGAAGGAAAGACATGTAGGGAGGGAAAGATATGGTGGGAAAGATATGGATGGAAAGATATGGAGGAAGGGAAAGACATGAAGGTAAGGAAAGACATGTAGGGAGGGAACGACATAGATGGAAGGAAAGATATGGATGGAGGGAAAGATATGGAGGGAAAAAATAAGGAGTGAAGGAAAAACAAGGGGGGGAAGATATGGAGGGAAGGAAAGACATGGAGGGAGGGAAAGATATGGAGGGAAGGAAAGACGTGGAGGGAGGGAAAGATATGGAGGGAAGGAAAGACATGGAGGGAGGGAAAGATATGGAGGGAAGGAAAGACGTGGAGGGAGGGAAAGACATGGAGGGAAGGAAAGACATTATGGAAAGACATGGAGGGAGGGAAAGATATATAGAGAGTGAAAGACATGGAGGGAGGGAAAGACGTGGAGGGAGGGAAAGATATATCGAGAGTGAAAGACATGGAGGGAGGGAAAGATATGGAGGGAGGGAAAGATGTGGAGGGAGGGAAAGATATGGAGGGAGGGAAAGATGTGGAGGGAGGGAAAGATATGGAGAGAGGGAAAGATATGGAGGGAGGGAAAGACGTGGAGGGAGGGAAAGATATATAGAGAGTGAAAGACATGGAGGGAGGGAAAGATGTGGAGGGAGGGAAAGATATGGAGGGAGGGAAAGATGTGGAGGGAGGGAAAGATATGGAGGGAGGGAAAGATATGGAGGGAAGGAAAGATATGGAGGGAGGGAAAGACGTGGAGGGAAGGAAAGATATGGAGGGAGGGAAAGATGTGGAGGGAAGGAAAGATATGGGGGGTGGGAAAGATATATAGAGAGTGAAAGACATGGAGGGAAGTATGAAATGGAGTGAAAAAATAAGGAGTGAAGGGAAAACAAGGGGGGGAAAGACATGGAGGGAAGGAAAGACATGTAGGGAAAGACCTTGGGGAAGGAAAGACACAGAGGAAATTAAAAACATGGAGAGAGGAAAATAAATGGAGGAAGGGAAAGACATGGATGGAGGGAAAGACATGGATGTAGGGAATGACATGATGGAAAGACATGGAGGGAGGGAATGATGTGGAGGGAAGGAAAGACATGGAGGGAGGGAAAGACATGATGGAAAGACATGGAGGTAGGGAAAGACATGATGGAAAGACATGGAGAGAAGGAAAGACATGAAGGAAAGACATGGAGAGAAGGAAAGACATGAAGGAAAGACATGGAGAGAAGGAAAGACATGATGGAAAGACATGGAGAGAAGGAAAGACATGAAGGAAAGACATGGAGAGAAGGAAAGACATGAAGGAAAGACATGGAGGTAGGGAAAGACATGATGGAAAGACATGGAGAGAAGGAAAGACATGATGGAAAGACATGGAGAGAAGGAAAGACATGAAGGAAAGACATGGAGGTAGGGAAAGACATGAAGGAAAGACATGGAGAGAAGGAAAGACATGGAGGTAGGGAAAGACATGATGGAAAGACATGGAGGTAGGGAAAGACATGGAGGTAGGGAAAGACATGGAGGTAGGGAAAGACATGATGGAAAGACATGGAGGTAGGGAAAGACATGGAGGGAAAGACCTTGGGGAAGGAAAGACACAGAGGAAATTAAAAACATGGAGAGAAGAAAATAAATGGAGGAAGGGAAAGACATGGATGGAGGGAAAGACATGGATGTAGGGAATGACATGATGGAAAGACATGGAGGGAGGGAATGATGTGGAGGGAAGGATAGACATGGAGGGAGGAAAGACATATAGAGAGTGAACGACATGGAGGAAGGGAAAGACATGTAGGTAGGGAAAGACATGGGGGAAGGAAAGATATGGAGTGAAAAAATAAGGAGTGAAGGAAAAACAAGGGGGAAAGACATGGAGGGAAGGAAAGACATGTAGGGAGGGAAAGATATGGTGGGAAAGATATGGATGGAAAGATATGGAGGAAGGGAAAGACATGAAGGTAAGGAAAGACATGTAGGGAGGGAACGACATAGATGGAAGGAAAGATATGGATGGAGGGAAAGATATGGAGGGAAAAAATAAGGAGTGAAGGAAAAACAAGGGGGGAAGATATGGAGGGAAGGAAGGAAAGACATGGAGGGAGGGGAAAGATATGGAGGGAAGGAAAGACGTGGAGGGAGGGGAAAGATATGGAGGGAAAAAGACATGGAGGGAGGGAAAGATATGGAGGGAAGGAAAGACGTGGAGGGAGGGAAAGACATGGAGGGAAGGAAAGACATTATGGAAAGACATGGAGGGAGGGGGAAAGATATATAGAGAAGGAAAGACATGGAGGGAGGGAAAGGAAAGACATTATGGAGGGAGGGAAAGATATATAGAGAGTGAAAGACATGGAGGGAGGGAAAGATATGGAGGGAGGGAAAGATGTGGAGGGAGGGAAAGATATGGAGGGAGGGAAAGATGTGGAGGGAGGGAAAGATATGGAGAGAGGGAAAGATATGGAGGGAGGGAAAGACGTGGAGGGAGGGAAAGATATATAGAGAGTGAAAGACATGGAGGGAGGGAAAGATGTGGAGGGAGGGAAAGATATGGAGGGAGGGAAAGATGTGGAGGGAGGGAAAGATATGGAGGGAGGGAAAGATATGGAGGGAAGGAAAGATATGGAGGGAGGGAAAGACGTGGAGGGAAGGAAAGATATGGAGGGAGGGAAAGATGTGGAGGGAAGGAAAGATATGGGGGGTGGGAAAGATATATAGAGAGTGAAAGACATGGAGGGAAGTATGAAATGGAGTGAAAAAATAAGGAGTGAAGGAAAAACAAGGGGGGGAAAGACATGGAGGGAAGGAAAGACATGTAGGGAGGGAACGACAAGGAGGGATTGAAAGACATGGATGGAGGGAAAGACATGTAGGGAAAGATATGGAGGGAAAGATATGGAGGGAAAGATATGGAGGGAGGGAAAGATATGGAGGGAGGGAAAGATATGAAGGTAAGGAAAGACATGTAGGGAGGGAACGACATAGATGAAGAGAAAGATATTGATGGAGTGAAAGACATGGATGGAAAGATATGGATGGAACGATATGGAGGGAGGAAAGGACATAGAGGGAACGAAAGACATGGCGAGATGGAAAGACACACACAAAAAAATCATACAATAATGAAAAGACCTGTGTGTTGTCCTTGTTAATGCAGACAGAGAAGCGCTCCAACTTCCTAATCATAGACTCAATTTAGTCTGCTCATTGAATATAATAGTTGGGAAGAGTCCCTGTAATCCTAGATTCAGATCATTCAGGCGAGAAAAGACATCACCCAGACAGGCCAGTCGTGTGAGAAAATCGTCATCATGCAAGCGGTCAGACAAGTGAAAATTATGATCAGTAAAGAAAACCTTAAGCTCGTCTCTCAATTCAAAAAAGTTTGTCAATACTTTGTCCCTTGGTAACCAGCGCACTTCTGTATGTTGTAAAAGCGTTACATGGTCGCTGCCCATATCATTGCATAGTGCAGAAAATACACGAGAGTTCAGGGGCTTTGCTTTAACAAAGTTAACCATTTTCACTGTAGTGTCCAAAACGTCTTTCAAGCTGTCAGACATTCCGTTGGCAGCAAGAGCCTCTCAGTGGATGCTGCAGGGTACCCAAGTAGCGTCGGAAGCATCTGCTTGCACGTGTGTTACCGCTCTACTATGTCTCCCTGTCATGGTTTTTGCACCATCAGTACAGATAGCAACACATCTTGACCTCCAAAGTCCATTTGATGTCACAAAGCAGTCCAGTACTCCTGTTGTCCTGGTTTCCAGTGGATTGTAGAAGAGGAGGTCTTCCTTAATTGACCTCCCATAAACGTAACGAACATATACCAGGAGCTGTGCCAGGTCTGTTGACTCATCCAGCTGTAACGCATAGAATTCACTGGCTTGTATGCGAAGCAGTAATTGGTTCAAAACATCTTCTGCCGTGTCCCTGATGCGTCGTGAAACGGTGGTGTTTGATGAAGGCATTGTCTGTATAGATTTTTGGGCCTTAGTGGTATCTGTTGCTTTTATACATGTATATACATTTATTACTGCTCGAAAGTAGTCTTAATTCTTGCTCAAAAAACTCCAGTGGCTTATTTTTCAAATTGGCATGTTTTGTTTCTAAATGTCTGCGCAGGAGTGAAGGTTTCATCGAGTCGTGAGATAGTACTTTTGCACATATATCACACTGTGGCTGAGGAAAGGCACTACTCCCAATATAAGTGAACCCCAAATCAATGTAGTTCTCATTATATTTGCGCCTCTTCGATGGTCCAACGTCCCTGTCTGTTGTTCGGTGCTTTCCCAGGTAAGGGGGCAGTAGCTCTTCGGCTGCATCAGATTCACAACTGTCAGTGTCCATGCTAGCTGGGCTAACAACAACATGTATGATTACTGATGCTAGCATTGGATGTGCTTGGAGAAGCAGAACAACTTGTTTCGTTGACAGGTGCCGGTGTAGTACTGCTAGTAGTAGCAGTCTAGTAGTCTCTATGGACGCGGGCCTTACTTTTTTAAACCATTTATCAATTTTCGAGCAAACGGAATGAGCAGCAGCTACGTTTGGCTACGTATGGACTGTTAGAGGAATTCCCATGAGAGAGTAATGGTTAATGTGATTGGATGTTAATTATTTGACTAGACTACCTGTATTTGACATTGTGTTATTATTTCGCTGAACACTATATTTTTATTTTATTTTTGGCAGTGAAACGAGGCTACTCGGCCGAGAAAAAACCTCAACCAAATGTATTGGAAAATTTAAATGGACTGTTTGAAAATGTTAAAAAAAAAATATATATATATATAATAATATCTATAATAAAATAAAAATTTAAACGTGAATCCCATTTTTATTTCGCGTACCCCCAACTGCAGTGCGCGTACCCCTGTATACTACATACTTAATGAGTGTATACTACATACTATTAGTTAATTTTAGTTAACTGTAAACTAACGGTATCCTTTCAGTTGAGCGTACTAGCGCTTCGACCTGTCTACCGGAAGTTGATGCTGTTGCTATGCAACGTCTTGCTAGCTTGCTAGCACAACAAATGACTAGCTAGATATCATACAACGTTGGGTGTGTTCGTAAATTCAATGTGGAGTGCTCTGGGCATTCGTAAATTCAGAGCATTTCACTCTCAGAGAGTTCAGAGAGCATACTGGACACTGGTCGAGGAGTAGGGCTGATCCAAGCATTCTGACCTCATAACGGCAATGAAACACCCATGCTAACTGACTAACGTTGGCGAGCTTGCTAGCTACTTCCAGACACAAACGAGAGAACACCTCACTCTGACCATTTTACTCACCCTAGCAGAGCTGGTTAGGCTGTTTTCATGTTATCCAGAGTGTTGGTGACTGTAACTGTACTGCTGGCAACAATTCAATTATGCTTTTTTTGCCAACGTTTACGTTTACTATATTCAACTCGTGTTGAGCATTCGTAAATTCATCAGTTATTCGAGCGAATTAACAATGTCCATTGTGAACGCACAACGACCGTACCACTTAGCTAAGCTAAGAATGACTAACAAATTGTCAGCCAACGTAACTTATTTGAAAAGTCATTACTTTATTACATTGCTTAAAACATTTGTCATAATTATTTAAAGCAATGGATTTGTATCCTCTCTCGTCAGACTTCGGCTGCATATTTCCTGCATGTATACTTTGTATTTTGGCAAGTACGACATCCTGGAACATTTTGCAATACTAACTATATCCATACTATGACCAGTAAGCATACTAACTATATCCATACTATGACCAGTAAGCATACTAACTATATCCTAACTATGACCAATAAGCATACTAACTATATCCATACTATGACCAGTAAGCGTACTAACTATATCCATACTATGACCAGTAAGCATACTAACTATATCCTAACTATGACCAATAAGCATACTAACTATATCCATACTATGACCAGTAAGCGTACTAACTATATCCATACTATGACCAGTAAGCATACTAACTATATCCTAACTATGACCAATAAGCATACTAACTATATCCATACTATGACCAGTAAGCATACTAACTATATCCATACTATGACCAGTAAGCATACTAACTATATCCATACTATGACCAGTAAGCATACTAACTATATCCATACTATGACCAGTATATCATACTAACTATATCCATACTATGACCAGTAAGCATACTAACTATATCCATACTATGACCAGTAAGCATACTAACCCATACTATGACCAGTAAGCATACTAACTATATCCATACTATGACCAATAAGCATACTAACTATATCCATACTATGACCAGTAAGCATACTAACTATATCCATACTATGACCAGTAAGCATACTAACTATATCCATACTATGACCAGTAAGCATACTAACTATATCCATACTATGACCAATAAGCATAGTAACTATATCCATACTATGACCAGTAAGCATACTAACTATATCCATACTATGACCAATAAGCATACTAACTATATCCATACTATGACCAGTAAGCATACTAACTATATCCATACTATGACCAGTAAGCATACTAACTATATCCATACTATGACCAGTAAGCATAGTAACTATATCCATACTATGACCAGTAAGCATACTGACTATATCCATACTAACTATATCCATACTATGACCAATAAGCATAGTAACTATATCCATACTATGACCAGTAAGCATACTAACTATATCCATACTATGACCAGTAAGCATACTAACTATATCCATACTATGACCAGTAAGCATACTAACTATATCCACACTATGACCAATAAGCATACTGACTATATCCATACTAACTATATCCATACTATGACCAGTAAGCATACTAACAATATCCATACTATGACCAGTAAGCATACTAACTATATCCATACTATGACCAATAAGCATAGTAACTATATCCATACTATGACCAGTAAGCATAGTAACTATATCCATACTATGACCAGTAAGCATACTAACTATATCCATACTATGACCAATAAGCATACTAACTATATCCATAATATGACCAGTAAGCATACTAACTATATCCATACTATGACCAATAAGCATACTAACTATATCCATACTATGACCAATAAGCATAGTAACTATATCCATACTATGACCAATAAGCATACTAACTATATCCATACTATGACCAGTAAGCATACTAACTATATCCATACTATGACCAATAAGCATACTAACTATATCCATACTATGACCAATAAGCATACTAACTATATCCATACTATGACCAGTAAGCATACTAACTATATCCATACTATGACCAATAAGCATACTAACTATATCCATACTATGACCAGTAAGCATACTAACTATATCCATACTATGACCAATAAGCATACTAACTATATCCATACTATGACCAGTAAGCATACTAACTATATCCATACTATGACCAATAAGCATACTAACTATATCCATACTATGACCAGTACGCATACTAACTATATCCATACTATGACCAGTAAGCATACTAACTATATCCATACTATGACCAGTAAGCATACTAACTATATCCATACTATGACCAGTAAGCATACTAACTATATCCATACTATGACCAATAAGCATACTAACTATATCCATACTATGACCAGTAAGCATACTAACTATATCCATACTATGACCAATAAGCATACTAACTATATCCATACTATGACCAGTAAGCATACTAACTATATCCATACTATGACCAGTAAGCATACTAACTATATCCATACTATGACCAATAAGCATACTAACTATATCCATACTATGACCAGTAAGCATACTAACTATATCCATACTATGACCAGTAAGCATACTAACTATATCCATACTATGACCAATAAGCATACTAACTATATCCATACTATGACCAGTAAGCATACTAACTATATCCATACTATGACCAATAAGCATACTAACTATATCCATACTAACTATATCCATACTATGACCAATAAGCATACTAACTATATCCATACTATGACCAGTACGCATACTAACTATATCCATACTATGACCAGTAAGCATACTAACTATATCCATACTATGACCAGTAAGCATACTAACTATATCCATACTATGACCAGTAAGCATACTAACTATATCCATACTATGACCAGTAAGCATACTGACTATATCCATACTATGACCAGTAAGCATACTAACTATATCCATACTATGACCAGTAAGCATACTGACTATATCCATACTAACTATATCCATCCTATGACCAATAAGCATACTAACTATATCCATACTATGACCAATAAGCATACTAACTATATCCATACTATGACCAGTAAGCATACTAACTATATCCATACTATGACCAGTAAGCATACTAACTATATCCATACTATGACCAATAAGCATACTAACTATATCCATACTATGACCAGTAAGCATACTAACTATATCCATACTATGACCAATAAGCATACTAACTATATCCATACTATGACCAATAAGCATACTAACTATATCCATACTATGACCAGTAAGCATACTAACTATATCCATACTATGACCAGTAAACATACTAACTATATCCATACTATGACCAGTAAGCATACTAACTATATCCATACTATGACCAATAAGCATACTAACTATATCCATACTATGACCAGTAAGCATACTAACTATATCCATACTATGACCAATAAGCATACTAACTATATCCATACTATGACCAATAAGCATACTAACTATATCCATACTATGACCAGTAAGCATACTAACTATATCCATACTATGACCAATAAGCATACTAACTATATCCATACTATGACCAATAAGCATACTAACTATATCCATACTATGACCAATAAGCATACTAACTATATCCATACTATGACCAATAAGCATACTAACTATATCCATACTATGACCAATAAGCATACTAACTATATCCATACTATGACCAATAAGCATACTAACTATATCCATACTATGACCAATAAGCATACTAACTATATCCATACTATGACCAGTAAGCATACTAACTATATCCATACTATGACCAATAAGCATACTAACTATATCCATACTATGACCAATAAGCATACTAACTATATCCATACTATGACCAATAAGCATACTAACTATATCCATACTATGACCAATAAGCATACTAACTATATCCATACTATGACCAATAAGCATACTAACTATATCCATACTATGACCAATAAGCATACTAACTATATCCATACTATGACCAATAAGCATACTAACTATATCCATACTATGACCAATAAGCATACTAACTATATCCATACTATGACCAATAAGCATACTAACTATATCCATACTATGACCAATAAGCATACTAACTATATCCATACTATGACCAATAAGCATACTAACTATATCCATACTATGACCAATAAGCATACTAACTATATCCATACTATGACCAATAAGCATACTAACTATATCCATACTATGACCAATAAGCATACTAACTATATCCATACTATGACCAATAAGCATACTAACTATATCCATACTATGACCAATAAGCATACTAACTATATCCATACTATGACCAATAAGCATACTAACTATATCCATACTATGACCAATAAGCATACTAACTATATCCATACTATGACCAATAAGCATACTAACTATATCCATACTATGACCAATAAGCATACTAACTATATCCATACTATGACCAATAAGCATACTAACTATATCCATACTATGACCAGTAAGCATACTAACTATATCCATACTATGACCAATAAGCATACTAACTATATCCATACTATGACCAATAAGCATACTAACTATATCCATACTATGACCAGTAAGCATACTAACTATATCCATACTATGACCAATAAGCATACTAACTATATCCATACTATGACCAGTAAGCATACTAACTATATCCATACTATGACCAATAAGCATACTAACTATATCCATACTATGACCAGTAAGCATACTAACTATATCCATACTATGACCAGTAAGCATACTAACTATATCCATACTATGACCAATAAGCATACTAACTATATCCATACTATGACCAGTAAGCATACTAACTATATCCATACTATGACCAGTAAGCATACTAACTATATCCATACTATGACCAATAAGCATACTAACTATATCCATACTATGACCAGTAAGCATACTAACTATATCCATACTATGACCAATAAGCATACTAACTATATCCATACTAACTATATCCATACTATGACCAATAAGCATACTAACTATATCCATACTATGACCAGTACGCATACTAACTATATCCATACTATGACCAGTAAGCATACTAACTATATCCATACTATGACCAGTAAGCATACTAACTATATCCATACTATGACCAGTAAGCATACTAACTATATCCATACTATGACCAGTAAGCATACTGACTATATCCATACTATGACCAGTAAGCATACTAACTATATCCATACTATGACCAGTAAGCATACTGACTATATCCATACTAACTATATCCATCCTATGACCAATAAGCATACTAACTATATCCATACTATGACCAATAAGCATACTAACTATATCCATACTATGACCAGTAAGCATACTAACTATATCCATACTATGACCAGTAAGCATACTAACTATATCCATACTATGACCAATAAGCATACTAACTATATCCATACTATGACCAGTAAGCATACTAACTATATCCATACTATGACCAATAAGCATACTAACTATATCCATACTATGACCAATAAGCATACTAACTATATCCATACTATGACCAGTAAGCATACTAACTATATCCATACTATGACCAGTAAACATACTAACTATATCCATACTATGACCAGTAAGCATACTAACTATATCCATACTATGACCAATAAGCATACTAACTATATCCATACTATGACCAGTAAGCATACTAACTATATCCATACTATGACCAATAAGCATACTAACTATATCCATACTATGACCAATAAGCATACTAACTATAGCCATACTATGACCAGTAAGCATACTAACTATATCCATACTATGACCAATAAGCATACTAACTATATCCATACTATGACCAATAAGCATACTAACTATATCCATACTATGACCAATAAGCATACTAACTATATCCATACTATGACCAATAAGCATACTAACTATATCCATACTATGACCAATAAGCATACTAACTATATCCATACTATGACCAATAAGCATACTAACTATATCCATACTATGACCAATAAGCATACTAACTATATCCATACTATGACCAGTAAGCATACTAACTATATCCATACTATGACCAATAAGCATACTAACTATATCCATACTATGACCAATAAGCATACTAACTATATCCATACTATGACCAATAAGCATACTAACTATATCCATACTATGACCAATAAGCATACTAACTATATCCATACTATGACCAATAAGCATACTAACTATATCCATACTATGACCAATAAGCATACTAACTATATCCATACTATGACCAATAAGCATACTAACTATATCCATACTATGACCAATAAGCATACTAACTATATCCATACTATGACCAATAAGCATACTAACTATATCCATACTATGACCAATAAGCATACTAACTATATCCATACTATGACCAATAAGCATACTAACTATATCCATACTATGACCAATAAGCATACTAACTATATCCATACTATGACCAATAAGCATACTAACTATATCCATACTATGACCAATAAGCATACTAACTATATCCATACTATGACCAATAAGCATACTAACTATATCCATACTATGACCAATAAGCATACTAACTATATCCATACTATGACCAATAAGCATACTAACTATATCCATACTATGACCAATAAGCATACTAACTATATCCATACTATGACCAATAAGCATACTAACTATATCCATACTATGACCAGTAAGCATACTAACTATATCCATACTATGACCAATAAGCATACTAACTATATCCATACTATGACCAATAAGCATACTAACTATATCCATACTATGACCAGTAAGCATACTAACTATATCCATACTATGACCAATAAGCATACTAACTATATCCATACTATGACCAGTAAGCATACTAACTATATCCATACTATGACCAATAAGCATACTAACTATATCCATACTATGACCAATAAGAATACTAACTATATCCATACTATGACCAGTAAGCATACTAACTATATCCATACTATGACCAATAAGCATACTAACTATATCCATACTATGACCAATAAGCATACTAACTATATCCATACTATGACCAATAAGCATACTAACTATATCCATACTATGACCAATAAGCATACTAACTATATCCATACTATGACCAATAAGCATACTAACTATATCCATACTATGACCAGTAAGCATACTAACTATATCCATACTATGACCAATAAGCATACTAACTATATCCATACTATGACCAGTAAGCATACTAACTATATCCATACTATGACCAGTAAGCATACTAACTATATCCATACTATGACCAGTAAGCATACTAACTATATCCATACTATGACCAATAAGCATACTAACTATATCCATACTATGACCAGTAAGCATACTAACTATATCCATACTATGACCAGTAAGCATACTAACTATTTCCATACTATGACCAATAAGCATACTAACTATATCCATACTATGACCAGTAAGCATACTAACTATATCCATACTATGACCAATAAGCATACTAACTATATCCATACTATGACCAGTAAGCATACTGACTATATCCATACTAACTATATCCATACTATGACCAATAAGCATACTAACTATATCCATACTATGACCAGTAAGCATACTAACTATATCCATACTATGACCAGTAAGCATACTAACTATATCCATACTATGACCAATAAGCATACTAACTATATCCATACTATGACCAGTAAGCATACTAACTATATCCATACTATGACCAGTAAGCATACTAACTATATCCATACTATGACCAGTAAGCATACTAACTATATCCATACTATGACCAGTAAGCATACTGACTATATACATACTAACTATATCCATACTAAGACCAATAAGCATACTAACTATATCCATACTATGACCAGTAAGCATACTAACTATATCCATACTATGACCAATAAGCATACTAACTATATCCATACTATGACCAGTACGCATACTAACTATATCCATACTATGACCAGTAAGCATACTGACTATATCCATACTAACTATATCCTAACTATGACCAATAAGCATACTAACTATATCCATACTATGACCAGTAAGCATACTAACTATATCCATACTATGACCAGTAAGCATACTAACTATATCCATACTATGACCAGTAAGCATACTAACTATATCCATACTATGACCAATAAGCATACTGACTATATCCATACTAACTATATCCATCCTATGACCAATAAGCATACTAACTATATCCATACTATGACCAATAAGCATACTAACTATATCCATACTAACTATATCCATACTAACTATATCCATACTAACTATATCCATACTAACTATATCCATACTGACTATATCCATACTAACTATATCCATACTAACTATATCCATACTGACTATATCCATACTAACTATATCCATACTATGACCAGTAAGCATACTAACTATATCCATACTATGACCAGTAAGCATACTAACTATATCCATACTATGACCAATAAGCATACTAACTATATCCATACTATGACCAGTAAGCATACTAACTATATCCATACTATGACCAATAAGCATACTAACTATATCCATACTATGACCAGTAAGCATACTGACTATATCCATACTAACTATATCCATACTATGACCAATAAGCATACTAACTATATCCATACTATGACCAGTAAGCATACTAACTATATCCATACTATGACCAGTAAGCATACTAACTATATCCATACTATGACCAATAAGCATACTAACTATATCCATACTATGACCAGTAAGCATACTAACTATATCCATACTATGACCAGTAAGCATACTAACTATATCCATACTATGACCAGTAAGCATACTAACTATATCCATACTATGACCAGTAAGCATACTGACTATATACATACTAACTATATCCATACTAAGACCAATAAGCATACTAACTATATCCATACTATGACCAGTAAGCATACTAACTATATCCATACTATGACCAATAAGCATACTAACTATATCCATACTATGACCAGTATCGCATACTAACTATATCCATACTATGACCAGTAAGCATACTGACTATATCCATACTAACTATATCCTAACTATGACCAATAAGCATACTAACTATATCCATACTATGACCAGTAAGCATACTAACTATATCCATACTATGACCAGTAAGCATACTAACTATATCCATACTATGACCAGTAAGCATACTAACTATATCCATACTATGACCAATAAGCATACTGACTATATCCATACTAACTATATCCATCCTATGACCAATAAGCATACTAACTATATCCATACTATGACCAATAAGCATACTAACTATATCCATACTAACTATATCCATACTAACTATATCCATACTAACTATATCCATACTAACTATATCCATACTGACTATATCCATACTAACTATATCCATACTAACTATATCCATACTAACTATATCCATACTAACTATATCCATACTAACTATATCCATACTGACTATATCCATACTAACTATATCCATACTAACTATATCCATACTAACTATATCCATACTGACTATATCCATACTAACTATATCCATACTAACTATATCCATACTGACTATATCTATACTGACTATATCCATACTAACTATATCCATACTGACTATATCCATACTAACTATATCCATACTAACTATATCCATACTGACTATATCCATACTAACTATATCCATACTAACTATATCCATACTAACTATATCCATACTGACTATATCCATACTAACTATATCCATACTAACTATATCCATACTAACTATATCCATACTGACTATATCCATACTGACTATATCCATACTAACTATATCCATACTAACTATATCCATACTGACTATATCCATACTAACTATATCCATACTAACTATATCCATACTGACTATATCCATACTGACTATATCCATACTAACTATATCCATACTAACTATATCCATACTAACTATATCCATACTGACTATATCCATACTAACTATATCCATACTGACTATATCCATACTAACTATATCCATACTAACTATATCCATACTGACTATATCCATACTAACTATATCCATACTAACTATATCCATACTAACTATATCCATACTGACTATATCCATACTGACTATATCCATACTAACTATATCCATACTGACTATATCCATACTAACTATATCCATACTGACTATATCCATACTGACTATATCCATACTAACTATATCCATACTAACTATATCCATACTAACTATATCCATACTAACTATATCCATACTAACTATATCCATACTGACTATATCCATACTGACTATATCCATACTGACTATATCCATACTAACTATATCCATACTAACTATATCCATACTGACTATATCCATACTGACTATATCCATACTAACTATATCCATACTAACTATATCCATACTAACTATATCCATACTAACTATATCCATACTAACTATATCCATACTGACTATATCCATACTAACTATATCCATACTGACTATATCCATACTAACTATATCCATACTAACTATATCCATACTAACTATATCCATACTGACTATATCCATACTAACTATATCCATACTAACTATATCCATACTATGACCAATAAGCATACTAACTATATCCATACTATGACCAATAAGCATACTAACTATATCCATACTAACTATATCCATACTAACTATATCCATACTAACTATATCCATACTAACTATATCCATACTAACTATATCCATACTAACTATATCCATACTATGACCAATAAGCATACTAACTATATCCATACTATGACCAATAAGCATACTAACTATATCCATACTAACTATATCCATACTAACTATATCCATACTAACTATATCCATACTATGACCAATAAGCATACTAACTATATCCATACTATGACCAATAAGCATACTAACTATATCCATACTATGACCAATAAGTATACTAACTATATCCATACTATGACCAGTAAGCATACTAACTATATCCATACTATGACCAATAAGCATACTAACTATATCCATACTATGACCAATAAGCATACTAACTATATCCATACTATGACCAGTAAGCATACTAACTATATCCATACTATGACCAATAAGCATACTAACTATATCCATACTATGACCAATAAGCATACTAACTATATCCATACTATGACCAATAAGCATACTAACTATATCCATACTATGACCAGTAAGCATACTAACTATATCCATACTATGACCAATAAGCATACTAACTATATCCATACTATGACAGGTAAGCATACTAACTATATCCATACTATGACCAATAAGCATACTAACTATATCCATACTATGACCAATAAGCATACTAACTATATCCATACTATGACCAGTAAGCATACTAACTATATCCATACTAACTATATCCACACTAACTATATCCATACTGACTATATCCATACTAACTATATCCATACTGACTATATCCATACTGACTATATCCATACTAACTATATCCATACTGACTATATCCATACTGACTATATCCATACTAACTATATCCATACTGACTATATCCATACTAACTATATCCATACTGACTATATCCATACTGACTATATCCATACTAACTATATCCATACTGACTATATCCATACTAACTATATCCATACTAACTATATCCATACTGACTATATCCATACTAACTATATCCATACTGACTATATCCATACTGACTATATCCATACTAACTATATCCATACTGACTATATCCATACTAACTATATCCATACTGACTATATCCATACTGACTATATCCATACTAACTATATCCATACTGACTATATCCATACTAACTATATCCATACTGACTATATCCATACTGACTATATCCATACTAACTATATCCATACTAACTATATCCATACTGACTATATCCATACTAACTATATCCATACTGACTATATCCATACTAACTATATCCATACTAACTATATCCATACTAACTATATCCATACTGACTATATCCATACTAACTATATCCATACTAACTATATCCATACTATGACCAATAAGCATACTAACTATATCCATACTATGACCAATAAGCATACTAACTATATCCATACTATGACCAATAAGCATACTAACTATATCCATACTATGACCAATAAGCATACTAACTATATCCATACTAACTATATCCATACTAACTATATCCATACTAACTATATCCATACTAACTATATCCATACTAACTATATCCATACTATGACCAATAAGCATACTAACTATATCCATACTATGACCAATAAGCATACTAACTATATCCATACTAACTATATCCATACTAACTATATCCATACTAACTATATCCATACTATGACCAATAAGCATACTAACTATATCCATACTATGACCAATAAGCATACTAACTATATCCATACTATGACCAATAAGCATACTAACTATATCCATACTATGACCAATAAGCATACTAACTATATCCATACTATGACCAATAAGCATACTAACTATATCCATACTATGACCAATAAGCATACTAACTATATCCATACTATGACCAATAAGCATACTAACTATATCCATACTATGACCAATAAGCATACTAACTATATCCATACTAACTATATCCATACTAACTATATCCATACTAACTATATCCATACTAACTATATCCATACTAACTATATCCATACTAACTATATCCATACTATGACCAATAAGCATACTAACTATATCCATACTATGACCAATAAGCATACTAACTATATCCATACTAACTATATCCATACTAACTATATCCATACTATGACCAATAAGCATACTAACTATATCCATACTATGACCAATAAGCATACTAACTATATCCATACTATGACCAATAAGCATACTAACTATATCCATACTAACTATATCCATACTATGACCAATAAGCATACTAACTATATCCATACTATGACCAATAAGCATACTAACTATATCCATACTATGACCAATAAGCATACTAACTATATCCATACTATGACCAATAAGCATACTAACTATATCCATACTAACTATATCCATACTAACTATATCCATACTAACTATATCCATACTGACTATATCCATACTGACTATATCCATACTGACTATATCCATACTAACTATATCCATACTAACTATATCCATACTAACTATATCCATACTATGACCAATAAGCATACTAACTATATCCATACTATGACCAATAAGCATACTAACTATATCCATACTATGACCAATAAGCATACTAACTATATCCATACTAACTATATCCATACTAACTATATCCATACTAACTATATCCATACTAACCATACCATATAACTATATCCATACTAACTATATCCATACTAACTATATCCATACTAACTATATCCATACTAACTATATCCATACTATGACCAATAAGCATACTAACTATATCCATACTATGACCAATAAGCATACTAACTATATCCATACTAACTATATCCATACTAACTATATCCATACTAACTATATCCATACTATGACCAATAAGCATACTAACTATATCCATACTATGACCAATAACATTTACATTTACATTTAAGTCATTTAGCAGACGCTCTTATCCAGAGCGACTTACAAATTGGTGCGTTCACCTTATGACATCCAGTGGAACAGTCACTTTACAATAGTGCATCTAAATCTTTTAAGGGGGTGAGAAGGATTACTTTATCCTATCCTAGGTATTCCTTAAAGAGGTGGGGTTTCAGGTGTCTCCGGAAGGTGGTGATTGACTCCGCTGTCCTGGCGTCGTGAGGGAGTTTGTTCCACCATTGGGGGGCCAGAGCAGCGAACAGTTTTGACTGGGCTGAGCGGGAACTGTACTTCCTCAGTGGTAGGGAGGCGAGCAGGCGAGAGGTGGATGAACGCAGTGCCCTTGTTTGGGTGTAGGGCCTGATCAGAGCCTGGAGGTACTGAGGTGCCGTTCCCCTCACAGCTCCGTAGGCAAGCACCATGGTCTTGTAGCGGATGCGAGCTTCAACTGGAAGCCAGTGGAGAGAGCGGAGGAGCGGGGTGACGTGAGAGAACTTGGGAAGGTTGAACACCAGACGGGCTGCGGCGTTCTGGATGAGTTGTAGGGGTTTAATGGCACAGGCAGGGAGCCCAGCCAACAGCGAGTTGCAGTAATCCAGACGGGAGATGACAAGTGCCTGGATTAGGACCTGCGCCGCTTCCTGTGTGAGGCAGGGTCGTACTCTGCGGATGTTGTAGAGCATGAACCTACAGGAACGGGCCACCGCCTTGATGTTATTTGAGAACGACAGGGTGTTGTCCAGGATCACGCCAAGGTTCTTAGCGCTCTGGGACGAGGACACAATGGAGTTGTCAACCGTGATGGCGAGATCATGGAACGGGCAGTCCTTCCCGGGAGGAAGAGCAGCTCCGTCTTGCCGAGGTTCAGCTTGAGGTGATGATCCGTCATCCACACTGATATGTCTGCCAGACATGCAGAGATGCGATTCGCCACCTGGTCGTCAGAAGGGGGAAAGGAGAAGATTAATTGTGTGTCGTCTGCATAGCAATGATAGGAGAGACCATGTGAGGTTATGACAGAGCCAAGTGACTTGGTGTATAGCGAGAATAGGAGAGGGCCTAGAACAGAGCCCTGGGGGACACCAGTGGTGAGAGCACGTGGTGAGGAGACAGCCACCTGGTAGGAGCGACCTGTCAGGTAGGACGCAATCCAAGCGTGGGCCGCGCCGGAGATGCCCAACTCGGAGAGGGTGGAGAGGAGGATCTGATGGTTCACAGTATCGAAGGCAGCCGATAAGTCTAGAAGGATGAGAGCAGAGGAGAGAGAGTTAGCTTTAGCAGTGCGGAGCGCCTCCGTGATACAGAGAAGAGCAGTCTCAGTTGAATGACTAGTCTTGAAACCTGACTGATTTGGATCAAGAAGGTCATTCTGAGAGAGATAGCGGGAGAGCTGGCCAAGGACGGCACGTTCAAGAGTTTTGGAGAGAAAAGAAAGAAGGGATACTGGTCTGTAGTTGTTGACATCGGAGGGATCGAGTGTAGGTTTTTTCAGAAGGGGTGCAACTCTCGCTCTCTTGAAGACAGGAGGGACGTAGCCAGCGGTCAGGGATGAGTTGATGAGCGAGGTGAGGTAAGGGAGAAGGTCACCGGAGATGGTCTGGAGAAGAGAGGAGTGGATAGGGTCAAGCGGGCAGGTTGTTGGGCGGCCGGCCGTCACAAGACGCGAGATGTCATCTGGAGAGAGAGGGGAGAAAGAGGTCAGAGCACAGGGTAGGGCAGTGTGAGCAGAACCAGCGGTGTCGTTTGACTTAGCAAACGAGGATCGGATGTCGTCGACCTTCTTTTCAAAATGGTTGACGAAGTCATCTGCAGAGAGGGAGGAGGGGGAGGGGGAGGAGGATTCAAGAGGGAGGAGAAGGTGGCAAAGAGCTTCCTAGGGTTAGAGGCAGATGCTTGGAATTTAGAGTGGTAGAAAGTGGCTTTAGCAGCAGAGACAGAGGAGGAAAATGTAGAGAGGAGGGAGTGAAAGGATGCCAGGTCCGCAGGGAGGCGAGTTTTCCTCCATTTCCGCTCGGCTGCCCGGAGCCCTGTTCTGTGAGCTCGCAATGAGTCGTCGAGCCACGGAGCGGGAGGGGAGGACCGAGCCGGCCTGGAGGATAGGGGACATAGAGAGTCAAAGGATGCAGAAAGGGAGGAGAGGAGGGTTGAGGAGGCAGAATCAGGAGATAGGTTGGAGAAGGTTTGAGCAGAGGGAAGAGATGATAGGATGGAAGAGGAGAGAGTAGCGGGGAGAGAGAGCGAAGGTTGGGACGGCGCGATACCATTCGAGTAGGGGCAGTGTGGGAAGTGTTGGATGAGAGCGAGAGGGAGAAGGATACAAGGTAGTGGTCGGAGACTTGGAGGGAGTTGCAATGAGGTTAGTGGAAGAACAGCATCTAGTAAAGATGAGGTCGAGCGTATTTCCTGCCTTGTGAGTAGGGGGAAGGTGAGAGGGTGAGGTCAAAAGAGGAGAGGAGTGGAAAGAAGGAGGCAGAGAGGAATGAGTCAAAGGTAGACGTGGGGAGGTTAAAGTCGCCCAGAACTGTGAGAGGTGAGCCGTCCTCAGGAAAGGAGCTTATCAAGGCATCAAGCTCATTGATGAACTCTCCGAGGAACCTGGAGGGCGATAAATGATAAGGATGTTAAGCTTGAAAGGGCTAGTAACTGTGACAGCATGGAATTCAAAGGAGGCGATAGACAGATGGGTAAGGGGAGAAAGAGAGAATGACCACTTGGGAGAGATGAGGATCCCGGTGCCACCACCCCGCTGACCAGAAGCTCTCGGGGTGTGCGAGAGCACGTGGGCGGACGAAGAGAGAGCAGTAGGAGTAGCGGTGTTGTCTGTGGTGATCCATGTTTCCGTCAGAGCCAAGAAGTCGAGGGACTGGAGGGAGGCATAGGCTGAGATGAACTCTGCCTTGTTGGCCGCAGATCGGCAGTTCCAGAGGCTACCGGAGACCTGGAACTCCACGTGGGTCGTGCGCTGGGACCACCAGATTAGGATGGCCGCGGCCATGCGGTGTGGAGCGTTTGTATGGTCTGTGCAGAGAGGAGAGAACAGGGATAGACAGACACATAGTTGACAGGCTAGAGAAGAGGCTACGCTAATGCAGAGGAGATTGGAATGACAAGTGGACTACACGTCTCGAATGTTCAGAAAGTTAAGCTTAGGTAGCAAGAATCTAATTGACTAAAATGATTAAAATGATACAGTACTGCTGGGGTATACTAGCTGCGTTGTTGACACTACCCTAATCAAGTCGTACCGTTGAGTGTGAAGTTTCTACAATGCTGCTTTTGGGAGCTAGCTGGCTAGCTAGCAGTGTTGGTTACGTTACGTTGCGTTAGGAGAACGACAATAGCTGGCTAGCTAACCTAGAAAATCGCTCTAGACTACACAATTATCTTTGAAACAAAGACGGCTATGTAGCTAGCTATGTAGCTAGCTACGATCAAACAAATCACACCGTTGGGACTGTAATGAAATGAAATGAAAATGTGATCCTACCTGTGGAGCGAAGCGGAATGCGACCGGAATGCGAAAGTTCTATTCAGTAGACGTTGGCTGGCTATTGGCTAGCTAGGAGTGTCTCCTACGTTAAGGACGACAAAATAGCTGGCTAGCTAACCTCTGTGAATTAAGATAATCACTCTAAGACTACACACTCTAAACTACACAATTATCTTGGATACGAAGACAGCAAAGACAACTATGTAGCTAGCTAATCCTACACTAATCAAGTCGTTCAGTTGAGTGTGATAGTTACTACAGTGCTACGGTAGCCGGTGAACGTATGCTAGCTGGCTAGCTGCTAGGCAGATAGGAGGACGACGAAATACGATAATAACGCAATTATCACTCTAAGACTCCACACTCTAAACTACACAATTATCTTGGATACGAAGACAGCAAAGACAACTATGTAGCTAGCTAACACTACACTAATCAAGTCGTTCAGTTGAGTGTGATAGTTACTACAGTGCTACGGTAGACGGTGAACGTGTTGGGCAGATAGGAGACGACGAAATACGATAATTACGCAATTATCTTTGATACAACGAATAAGCATACTAACTATATCCATACTAACTATATCCATACTAACTATATCCATACTGACTATATCCATACTAACTATATCCATACTAACTATATCCATACTAACTATATCCATACTAACTATATCCATACTAACTATATCCATACTAACTATATCCATACTAACTATATCCATACTAACTATATCCATACTAACTATATCCATACTGACTATATCCATACTAACTATATCCATACTAACTGACCAATAACTATATCCATACTAACTATATCCATACTATGACCAATAAGCATACTAACTATATCCATACTATGACCAATAAGCATACTAACTATATCCATACTATGACCAATAAGCATACTAACTATATCCATACTATGACCAATAAGCATACTAACTATATCCATACTATGACCAATAAGCATACTAACTATATCCATACTATGACCAATAAGCATACTAACTATATCCATACTAACTATATCCATACTAACTATATCCATACTAACTATATCCATACTAACTATATCCATACTAACTATATCCATACTGACTATATCCATACTAACTATATCCATACTAACTATATCCATACTATGACCAATAAGCATACTAACTATATCCATACTATGACCAATAAGCATACTAACTATATCCATACTATGACCAATAAGCATACTAACTATATCCATACTATGACCAGTAAGCATACTAACTATATCCATACTATGACCAATAAGCATACTAACTATATCCATACTATGACCAATAAGCATACTAACTATATCCATACTATGACCAGTAAGCATACTAACTATATCCATACTATGACCAGTAAGCATACTAACTATATCCATACTATGACCAATAAGCATACTAACTATATCCATACTATGACCAGTAAGCATACTAACTATATCCATACTATGACCAGTAAGCATACTAACTATATCCATACTATGACCAATAAGCATACTAACTATATCCATACTATGACCAGTAAGCATACTAACTATATCCATACTATGACCAATAAGCATACTAACTATATCCATACTATGACCAGTACGCATACTAACTATATCCATACTATGACCAGTAAGCATACTGACTATATCCATACTAACTATATCCATACTATGACCAATAAGCATACTAACTATATCCATACTATGACCAATAAGCATACTAACTATATCCATACTATGACCAATAAGCATACTAACTATATCCATACTATGACCAGTAAGCATACTAACTATATCCATACTATGACCAGTAAGCATACTAACTATATCCATACTATGACCAGTAAGCATACTGACTATATCCATACTAACTATATCCATACTATGACCAATAAGCATACTAACTATATCCATACTATGACCAATAAGCATACTAACTATATCCATACTATGACCAGTAAGCATACTAACTATATCCATACTATGACCAGTAAGCATACTGACTATATCCATACTAACTATATCCATACTATGACCAGTAAGCATACTAACTATATCCATACTAACTATATCCATACTATGACCAATAAGCATAGTAACTATATCCATACTAACTATATCCATACTATGACCAGTAAGCATACTAACTATATCCATACTATGACCAATAAGCATAGTAACTATATCCATACTAACTATATCCATACTATGACCAGTAAGCATACTAACTATATCCATACTAACTATATCCATACTATGACCAATAAGCATAGTAACTATATCCATACTACGACCAATAAGCATACTGACTATATCCATACTAACTATATCCATACTAACTATATCCATACTATGACCAGTAAGCATACTAACTATATCCATACTATGACCAATAAGCATACTAACTATATCCATACTATGACCAGTAAGCATACTAACTATATCCATACTATGACCAGTAAGCATACTAACTATATCCATACTATGACCAATAAGCATACTACAAACCCCATTTACATCACAAATGGTACGGTTAGTGTGGTTAGAAAGACTATTCAAACACAGCTATGTTTCTTTTCTCACGGACCCTCAGTCCCTCTCTCTCTCTCTCTCTCTCTCTCTCTCTCCCTTACTTATATTCTCTTGCTCCCCTACCCTCTCCCTCCACCTCTCTCTCTCTCTCTCTCCCTTACTTATATTCTCTTGCTCCCCTACCCTCTCCCTCCACCTCTCTCTCTCTCTCCCTTACTTATATTCTCTTGCTCCCCTACCCTCTCCCTCCACCTCTCTCTCTCTCTCTCTCTCTCTCTCCCTTACTTATATTATCTTGCTCCCCTACCCTCTCCCTCCACCTCTCTCTCTCTCTCTCTCTCTCTCCCTTACTTATATTCTCTTGCTCCCCTACCCTCTCCCTCCACCTCTCTCTCTCTCTCTCTCTCTCCCTTACTTATATTCTCTTGCTCCCCTACCCTCTCTCTCTCTCTCTCCCTTACTTATATTCTCTCGCTCCCCTACCCTCTCCCTCCACCTCTCTCTCTCTCCAAGGGAGCAGCCTCTGCACAAAGTGATGCGATGGCACTAATTGACTACCCTCCGCAGGCTGCAGCCAATCAGATCACAGCAACAGGGATTACCGAGGGCCACTGCCGAAGAGAAAAAGAGAACAGAAGGAGAAAAGGAAACGGTTAGAGGAGTAGAACATACTAATTCTATCCATTCTCACTCATTTCACTCTCATCAGCACTCAATGTTACCGCTGCTCTTCTTCATTGATCCAGAGGGCGTCTATAAAAGACGGCTCAGCTGAATAGGCTTCCACTCTGTACTGTCTGCGTGCGTGCGTGCGTGTGTGCGTGCGTGTGTGTCCCCCAGACTGTTGGCAAGCTGAATAGCATTGGCTCCAGCTCTGAATTCTCCCCAGACACCCTTGTCTGACCACCTGACCACGGTTAGACCCACACTCCTATTCTAACACCCCCTTTCTCTCTATTGTCTCTCCCATCTCTCCATCTACTCCATAGAGAGGGGGGAGGGGGCTGATGAGCAGTGTTGGGGAGTAGTGTCATTCAACTAGTAATCTATCTACATTTTGCAGTAGCTTGGTGGTAGTTTCACTAAATAACTACTAGAACTACACACTTCTTATTCCAAAAATACAATCAAATATGGGTGAAGTAGGAAATCATTTCCTTTTCTTTTTCAGCATCAGACTTGCCTAATTCTCACTTGAAACATCGTTTTTGTTTTTACAAATTACACATTCTGTTAACATCTGACTCCAGAGTGATCTGTTCCTGCAATTTGTGGTGTTGGACATTTCTGATTTAGATATGATAATTTATCACGTAGTTTGAATGTAGTGAACTACTTTTATTTTTCTATGATTTTATTTGATCTTTTGTCAACAATAACAAAACATACACGTACAAAAGACAACATCATACAAACATCAACTACAATCACACCTACCAAGATCCACGAGCCCTCAACCCCATATCCAGCGCCCGTCTCACTTTTTGTCACATGGCCTCAAACTACACCATTTTATTTCTCTCCATCGCCCAAGCACTATGGTAACATAGTAAAGCATTTCACCTTTCCATTGTGTGAACGGAGGAGGATTGGTTGATTTCCAGTTTTTAAGTATCCTTTTTGTTGTTGTTAAGATTGATGAGAAATGTAGTGTCCACCCCATCGGGTATCTCACTGCACCCTCATGTGCCATGTCTTGAAATATGCAGACAGATGGATTAAAACTACATTTACATTGTAATACTTCTGACAGCCAACTTTTCTAACTTTTGGACTTTAGAACATTCCCAGAAGGCATGAATTATTGAGTCATTAGTAGTTTTACACTTCAGACATGACTCTGCCGTTGTGCAGTACAATTTGTAAATTTTGTATAATAAATTCTATACATTAATTTATACTGGATTAAGTGTACATTTACTTGTTAGTTATGTTACAACATTTCCTACATCTTTTGCCAATTTCAATTATTTTAACTTCACTAGGGGGCAGCATTCGGAATTTTGGAAATCATGCCCAAATCAAACTGCCTGCTACTCAGGCACAGAAGCTAGGATATGCATATAATTAGTAGATTTGGATAGGAAACACTCTAAGGTTTTCAAAACTGTTAAGATAATGTGAGTATAACAGAACTGATATGGCCGGTGAAACTCCATCCAGGAAGTGGGAAATCTGAGGTTTGTAGTTTTTCAAGTGATTGCCTATACTGTGTCTATGGGGTCAGATTGCACTTCCTAAGGCTTCCACTAGATGTCAACAGTCTTTAGAACGTTGTTCCAGGCTTCTACTGTGAAGGGGGAGAGAATAAGACCTGTTTGAATCAAGGGTCTGGTTGAAAGCCTTTAGTTTAGTCACGCGTGCGGCCGTGAGCACGAGCTCCATTCCTTTTCATTTCTAAAGACAAAGGAATTGTCCGGTTGGAATATTATTGAAGATTTATGATAAAAACATCCTAAAGATTGATTATATACATCGTTTGACATGTTTCTACGAACTGTAATGGAACTATTTTGACTTTTCATTTGGACTTAGTGCCCGCACATTGTGCATTTGGATTACAGGACTAAACGCGCGAACAAAAAGGAGGTATTTGGACATAAAGATTAACTTTATTGAACAAAACAAACATTTGTTGTCTAACATGGAGACCTGGGAGTGCCATCAGATGAAGATCATCAAAGGTAAGTGATTCATTTTAACGCTATTTCTGACTTTTGTGACAACTCTCCTTGGCTGGGAAATGGCTGTATGGTTTTCTGTGGCTAGGCGCTGACCTAACATAATCGCATGGTGTGCTTTTACCGTAAAACCTTTTTGAAATCTGACACAGCAGTTGCATTAAGGAGAAGTTTATCTTTAACTGTATGCTAAACACTTGTATCTTAGATCAATGTTTATGATGAGTATTTCTGTAATATGATGTGGCTCTTTGCACTTTCACCGAATGTTTGTTTGAGACAATGTATTTCTGAACATAACGCGACAATTTCAAAAGAGGTTTTTGGACACAAAGATGTACTTTATCGAACAAAACAGACATTTATTGTCTAACATGGAGTCCTAGGAGTGCCATCTAATGAAGATCATCAAAGGTTAGTGATTAATTTAATCGCTATTTCTGACTTTTGTGAGCCTTCTCCTTGGCTGGAAAATGGCTGTATGGTTTTCTGTGACTAGGTTATGACCTAACATAATCGCATGGTGTGCTTTCGCAGTAAAGCCTTTTTGAAATGTGGTTGGATTTACAAGAAGTTTATCTTTAAAATGCTGTATAAAACTTGTATGTTTGAGGAATTTTAATTATGGGATTTGTGTTGTTTTGAATTTGGAGCCCTGCAATTTCACTGGCTGTTGTCGAGGTGGGACGCTACCGTCCAGTTTATTTTTTATAAGAGGTTGTCAGTTGGATAGGCTCTCTGCAAGGTTTTGTATAGTGCACCTATCATATGAACATCATTTCCTGGCTCAAATAGGATTCCCCAAAAGATTTCAAATAAAAATTCTGTGATATAAAACTTTAAGTTGGATGTATTTGAAAATATCTACATTGGTCAATCCAAAATAGCTTTTACAAACTGTAGTGGAAATAGAAGTATTTCCTATTACCAAGTCCTTTACGGTTTCTATGCCTTTAGTTTTCCATGTGGACCAATGTATGGCTGAATTCTGAAAAGCTATCCCAGGATTGTTCCATAAGGTTGTGTTTCTAGGTAGTGAAATTGGTTATTGTCAATACATTTCATTTCTTCCATATTGTTATAGTGTCCTTAACTATAAAGTTATTCATGATCTTCATGAAGTTTCTGGGGGATCATCTTCAATATGTACACACTGGTCCTCTTTAATGCATGTAACTATATGTAGCAATTAAAACCCTAAGTAGTGAGTTGATACAATTCCAAGTCTAGAAGGTTAAAAAAGAACTCAGACTTCTTTTTATTCTTACAACCAAATAAGGAATAAAGTGGTCAAGTAAATCAAATCAAATATTTTTGGTCACATACATGTTCAGCAGATGTCATTGTGGGTGTAGTGAAATGCTGGTGTTCCTAGCTCCAACAGTGCAGTAGTATCTAACAATTCACAACAATACACACAAATCTAAAAAGATAAAGAAGGGAATTATGAAATATAGAAATATTAGGATGAGTAGTAGACAGAGTATACTGAATAGAATTGCGTTTAACTGAATCGTTGAATTTCCAAAGATGCATAATTGACAACTGAGTCTGATGATATGCGATTTGAAATCACACCTGAAATACTAAATCAAAGTTGTTCTTTAATTAACAACTGGATGTAAAAAAAAATGTAAGACTAACTTACTCATTTCCAGTACAACCGAAGTAAATACATAACATTTTCCAACACCTGCATCTTCTCCCAAGTTTTCTCCTGTCCTCCCACTGTTTGTTGACCAGAGGGCATAACAGAGATATTTCATCAATGTTTAGGCGATGTCAGGACTGATTCACTGTTCAATTATGGGCTCAATAACAAACACTATTGATTTATCGATCTGCTGGGATGAAAACCTGCATACCCAGGGGTGCTAAAGGATAAAGAAACAACGACAGATAACATGACCAACAGCACTGGTTCACTAGGGATCTCAGTGCTGTTAAATCATCCCCTTCTCCCTTAGGGGGGGGGGGACGGGGGACAGAGAGAGGAGAATTCACGTTAGTCGACAACTGAATTATAGACGTTGAACTAACGTGGGACGCTGTCTCACATGCCTGCCATGTCAGGAGTATAGCCTAGCTGTCCCACATGCCTGTCATGTCAGGAGTATAGCCTAGCTGTCCCACATGCCTGTCATGTCAGGTGTATAGCCTAGCTGTCCCACATGCCTGTCATGTCAGGAGTATAGCCTAGCTGTCCCACATGCCTGTCATGTCAGGAGTATAGCCTAGCTGTCCCACATGCCTGCCATGTCAGGAGTATAGCCTAGCTGTGTCCCACATGCCTGTCATGTCAGGAGTATAGCCTAGCTGTCCCACATGCCTGTCATGTCAGGAGTATAGCCTAGCTGTCCCACATGCCTGTCATGTCAGGAGTATAGCCTAGCTGTCCCACATGCCTGTCATGTCAGGAGTATAGCCTAGCTGTCCCACATGCCTGCCATGTCAGGAGTATAGCCTAGCTGTCCCACATGCCTGTCATGTCAGGAGTATAGCCTAGCTGTCCCACATGCCTGTCATGTCAGGAGTATAGCCTAGCTGTCCCACATGCCTGTCATGTCAGGTGTATAGCCTAGCTGTCCCACATGCCTGTCATGTCAGGAGTATAGCCTAGCTGTCCCACATGCCTGTCATGTCAGGTGTATAGCCTAGCTGTCCCACATGCCTGTCATGTCAGGAGTATAGCCTAGCTGTCCCACATGCCTGTCATGTCAGGAGTATAGCCTAGCTGTCCCACATGCCTGTCATGTCAGGTGTATAGCCTAGCTGTCCCACATGCCTGCCATGTCAGGAGTATAGCCTAGCTGTCCCACATGCCTGTCATGTCAGGAGTATAGCCTAGCTGTCCCACATGCCTGTCATGTCAGGTGTATAGCCTAGCTGTCCCACATGCCTGTCATGTCAGGAGTATAGCCTAGCTGTCCCACATGCCTGTCATGTCAGGAGTATAGCCTAGCTGTCTCACATGCCTGTCATGTCAGGAGTATAGCCTAGCTGTCCCACATGCCTGTCATGTCAGGTGTATAGCCTAGCTGTCCCACATGCCTGTCATGTCAGGAGTATAGCCTAGCTGTCCCACATGCCTGTCATGTCAGGAGTATAGCCTAGCTGTCTCACATGCCTGTCATGTCAGGTGTATAGCCTAGCTGTCTCACATGCCTGTCATGTCAGGTGTATAGCCTAGCTGTCCCACATACACTACAGCACCGCATCTCACAGCAGCTCAGACACACATCTCACAGCAGCTCAGACACACATCTCACAGCAGCTCAGACACACATCTCATATCTCACAGCAGCTCAGACACACATCTCACATCTCACAGCAGCTCAGACACACATCTCACAGCAGCTCAGACACACATCTCACAGCAGCTCAGACACACATCTCAGATCTCACAGCAGCTCAGACACACATCTCACATCTCACAGCAGCTCATACACACATCTCACATCTCACAGCAGCTCAGACACACATCTCACATCTCACAGCAGCTCAGACACACATCTCACATCTCACAGCAGCTCAGACACACATCTCATCTCACAGCAGCACACAT
The DNA here is from genome assembly GCF_034236695.1 of Oncorhynchus nerka. Taxonomy (NCBI): domain Eukaryota; kingdom Metazoa; phylum Chordata; class Actinopteri; order Salmoniformes; family Salmonidae; genus Oncorhynchus; species Oncorhynchus nerka. Next base: position 57,362,735 of record NC_088403.1, read on the forward strand.
CTCACATCTCACAGCAGCTCAGACACACATCTCACATCTCACAGCAGCAGACACACATCTCACATCTCACAGCAGCTCAGACACATCTCACAGCAGCTCAGACACACATCTCACAGCAGCTCAGACACACATCTCACAGCAGCTCAGACAGCTCAGACAGCTCAGACACATCTCACATCTCACAGCAGCTCAGACACATCTCACATCTCACAGCAGCTCAGACACACATCTCACAGCAGCTCAGACACACATCTCACTCAGCAGCTCAGACACACATCTCACAGCAGCTCAGACACACATCTCACAGCAGCTCAGACACACATCTCACAGCAGCTCAGACACACATCTCACATCTCACAGCAGCTCAGACATCTCACAGCACTCATCTCACATCTCACAGCAGCTCAGACACACATCTCACAGCAGCTCAGACACACATCTCACATCTCACAGCAGCTCAGACACACATCTCACAGCAGCTCAGACACACATCTCACAGCAGCTCAGACACACATCTCACAGCAGCTCAGACACACATCTCACATCTCACAGCAGCTCAGACATACATCTCACATCAGCTCAGACACACATCTCATCTCACAGCAGCTCAGACACACATCTCACATATCAGACACAGACATACATCTCACAGCAGCTCAGACACACATCTCACAGCAGCTCAGACAGTCTCACAGCAGCTCAGACACACATCTCACATCTCACAGCAGCTCAGACACACATCTCATCTCACAGCAGCTCAGACACACATCTCACAGCAGCTCAGACACACATCTCACAGCAGCTCAGACACACATCTCACAGCAGCTCAGACACACATCTCACATCTCACAGCAGCTCAGACACACATCACATCTCACATCAGCTCAGACATCAGCTCAGACACATCTCTCACAGCAGCTCAGACACACATCTCAGACATCTCACATCTCAGACACACATCTCACATCAGCTCAGACATACATCTCACATCTCACAGCAGCTCAGACACACATCACATCTCACAGCAGCTCAGACATCATCTCACAGCAGCTCAGACATACATCTCACATCAGCTCAGACATACATCTCACATCAGCTCAGACACACATCTCACAGCAGCTCAGACACACATCTCACAGCAGCTCAGACACACATCTCACATCTCACAGCAGCTCAGACACACATCTCACATCTCACAGCAGCTCAGACATACATCTCACATCTCACAGCAGCTCAGACACACATCTCACAGCAGCTCAGACACACATCTCACATCTCACAGCAGCTCAGACACACATCTCACATCTCACAGCAGCTCAGACACACATCTCACAGCAGCTCAGACACACATCTCACATCTCACAGCAGCTCAGACATACATCTCACATCTCACAGCAGCTCAGACACACATCTCACATATCACAGCAGCTCAGACACACATCTCATATCTCACAGTAGCTCAGACACACATCTCACAGCAGCTCAGACACACATCTCATATCTCACAGCAGCTCAGACACACATCTCACATCTCACAGCAGCTCAGACATACATCTCACAGCAGCTCAGACATACATCTCACAGCAGCTCAGACACACATCTCACAGCAGCTCAGACACACATCTCACAGCAGCTCAGACACACATCTCACATCTCACAGCATCTCAGACACACATTTCACATCTCACAGCAGCTTAGACACACATTTCACATCTCACAGCAGCTCAGACACACATCTCACAGCAGCTCAGACACACATCTCACAGCAGCTCAGACACACATCTCACAGCAGCTCAGACACACATCTCACAGCAGCTCAGACACACATCAGCAGCTCAGCTCAGAGCAGCTCAGACACACATCTCACAGCAGCTCAGACACACATCTCACAGCAGCCAGTTCCCAAGACCTTGTTGCCATGCTGTCCCACCACCAGGCTCAGACTCTCCAACGCCATCTCACAGCAGCCGCCCTGGTTCAGCAAGAGGCCTTAATGGCTAGACATTCTCATCTTCTGTCGGAGATGCTGACTTCCATAAAGCAGATATCTGATCGACTTACCTCGGCAACAGTTCCCTCACAGTCCCAGTACACTCAGATTCACGTACCATCTCACAGGCAGTTAACCCTCTGGCTGAACCTCGTCTTCCACCTCCCCAACGGTTCTCAGGTGATCCAAGTGCTTGTAAAGGGTTTCTCACCCAATGTTCTCTCTCCTTCACAGCAGCTCAGCAACCCTCGTCGTTCTCCCACCACAGAGCCGGTCTCACAGATCAGCATATATCATCATCCTGCTGTCGGAAAAAGCCCTGGCCTGGGCTACTGCTGTCAGTGGGATGCCCATAGTTCCTGCTGTGCCAGCTACTCTGCCTTTGCTGAGGAATTCAAACGAGTGTTTCAAGGCCCAAGCAGTGGTCCTGACTCAGCCAAACAGCTCCTGACTCTCCACCAAGGTCAGGCGCAGCGTGACGGACTATGCCATCCAGTTCCGCACGGTGGCAGCAGCGAGTGGTTGGAACAACGAGGCGCTCACTGTGTGCTTTCTGAAAGGCCTTTCCGACACTATCCAAGATGAACTGGCCACTTCGGGAACCACCGGACAATCTCGAGTCCCTGATCAAGTTGGCCTCACGCATTGACCAGCGTCTGAGAGAGAGAACTCAACCGTAGACCTCTAGCCCCTATCAGTCCCAGCTCTCGAGTCCCCACCTTTATCCTCGCTGGCTCCACCGGAACCCATGCAGATTGGACGCATCTCCCAGGCTGAGAGAGACCGCCGGATGAGGGAGCGACGCTGTCTATATTGCGGCAAACCGGGCCATTTCCGTTCCACGTGTCCCGGGCTCCAGGGAAACGCTCTGTCCCGTACAGACCGGGGGGAACTGTAACGGGAAACATAACCTCCTCCCATCCGTCCAACTCCCGTCTGCTCATTCCAGTCACCCTTTCCTGGGACAACCACAAGCTTCACCTTCAAGCCTTGGTAGACTCTGGAGCCGCAGGTAACTTCATGGATGGTGTCTGGGCGAAGGAGAATGGCGTTCCCTTTGAACCTCTAAGTGACCCCATGAGGGTTACTACATTGGATGGAAGCCCTTTGGGATCTGGACTTGTCACTCATGTCACTACCTCCTTGCGACTTTCAGTTTCACAACACAAGGAATTGATGAACTTTCATTTGATCTCCTGTTCCGAGTTCCCTCTCGTCCTTGGATACCCCTGGCTTCACAGCCATAACCCTCACATCGACTGGTCTGTGGGCACTATCAAGCAGTGGGGTCCTACGTGCCAAGCTACATGTATTTTCCCGAATTCCCCGAGTTCTACTCCCGAGTCTTTAGAATCCATCGACCTGACCCGAGTTCCCGAGTGTTACCATGACCTCAAACTGGTATTTAGCAAACAGAGGGCCACCATGCTACCACCCCATAGACCTTATGATTGCCCCATCAACTGTTTCCGGGCACTTGCCCCCAGGGTCGGATCTTTTCCCTATCTCCACCCGAACGAGCTGCTATGGATACCTACATCAAGGACGCTCTGGAAGCAGGCCTCATGCGTCCATCCACCTCCCCGGCAGGAGCAGGGTTTTTCTTTGTGGCCAAGAAAGACTGTGGATTACGTCCTTGCATCGACTACCGGGGACTCAATGCCATAACCGTCCGTAACCGTTACCCGCTACCCCTTATGGCCACAGCCTTCGAGCTGCTCCAGGAAGCAGTTGTTTTCACTAAGCTTGACCTGCGGAACGCATACCATCTTGTGCGGATCAGACCGGGTGACGAGTGGAAGACCGCGTTCAACACGCCTACTGGTCACTATGAATACTTGGTGATGCCCTTCGGCCTGACCAACGCCCCAGCGGTGTTCCAAGCGCTCATAAACGATGTGCTTAGGGATATGCTTAACATATTTGTGTTTGTTTACTTGGATGACATCCTCATCTTTTCGAGCTCTCTTCAAGAACACACAAAGCATGTCAGACAAGTACTCAAACGCCTCCTAGACAGCCATCTGTACGTTAAGCCGGAAAAATGTGAATTCCATTCATCCCGAGTACAATTCCTGGGATTTGTAGTGGAACCCGGTCGAGTCCAAATGGACCCCAGGAAGGTAGGGGCGGTAGCGGATTGGCCCACCCCAAATCCGTTAAGGAAGTTCAGCGTTTCCTGGGCTTCACAAACTTTTACCGCAAGTTCATCAAGAACTTCAGCTTGGTGGCAGCCCCTCTCTCAGCTTTAACCAAGGGTGGCAATGCAAGGTTTTTGTGGGAAGAGAAGCTGAGACGGCCTTCCAAGGACTCAAGCAGCGCGTCCTCTCTGCTCCCATCCTGATACTACCGACTACGGATGAACCGTTTGTGGTGGAGGTAGACGCCTCAGAGGTTGGTGTTGGAGCTGTCCTGTCTCAGAGGGGTGAAGACAAGAAGCTTCATCCGTGCGCTTTCTTCTCACACGGCTTACCCCGGCTGAGAGGAACTACGATGTGGGGGATCGTGAACTCCTAGCGGTTAAGATGGCATTGAAGGAATGGAGACACTGGCTCGAGGGGGCTTCTCACCCGTTTCAAGTGCTTACGGACCACAAAAATCTGGAGTATATCCAGCAGGCGAAGCGGTTGAACTCTAGACAAGCTAGATGGTCTCTTTTCTTCAATCGATTCCAGTTTATCCTCACCTATCGGCCCGGGTCGAAGAATCTCAAACCGGATGCCCTGTCCCGAGTCTACGCTCCTGCCATTTGAGATGACACGGACATGCCTGTCCTTCCTGCTGCTAAGATCGTGGCTCCGATTTCGTGGCAAGTTGAGGATACCGTGAGACGAGCTCAAGCTATCGAACCGGACCCGAAAGGGGGTCCTGCCAATCGGTTGTTTGTCCCCAAGGCAGTGAGGACTCAGGTCCTTCTGTGGGGGCACTCCTCTCGCCTCACCTGTCACCCGGGCGTAGGTCGCACCTTGGAGTTCATCCAGCGTAAGTTCTGGTGGCCTACCATAAGAGAAGACGTTGCCTCTTTCGTCAATGCCTGCCCCGTGTGCTGCCAGGGCAAATCTTCTCACCTCCGCCCTCAAGGACTCCTTCACCCTTTACCTATTCCCCACAGACCCTGGTCCCATATCTCGTTGGACTTTATTACTGGCCTTCCTCCATCCCATGGCAATACTACTATCCTAGTCATAATCGACAGGTTTTCAAAGGCGGCCAGGTTCGTCCCTCTGACTAAGTTACCTTCTGCCAAGGAGACGGCTGAGTTGGTAATTAATCATGTGTTCCGAGTCTTCGGCATTCCTCAAGATATGGTTTCTGACAGAGGTCCCCAGTTCGCCTCAAGGTTTTGGAAGGCCTTCTGCCAACTCATGGGTGCTTCTGCCAGTCTATCTTCAGGGTACCATCCGGAGTCCAACGGCCAAACAGAGAGGATGAATCAAGAGCTGGAAGCCACCCTCCGATGTATGACTCGTAACAACCTGTCCACATGGTCGTCCTTCATTGTTTGGGCCGAATACGCGCACAACACCTTGCGCTCCTCCTCCACTGGTATGTCCCCGCACGAGTGTCAGTTTGGCTATGCCCCTCCATTGTTCCCGGACCAGGAGGCAGAAGTCAGAGTGCCTTCAGCCTTGAAGTTCGTCAGACGCTGTCGGCTTATGTGGAGGAAGACCCGTCTTAATCTTATGCGTTCCTCACAGAGGTACCAACAACAAGCCAACAGACGTCGCCGTCCCGGGCCTACCCTGCGCCCCGGCCAGAGAGTCTGGCTCTCCACAAGAGACTTACCACTACGGGTGGAGTCTTGCAAGCTGTCCCAAAAATACATCGGTCCCTTTAAGGTTGCCAGCAGAGTTAACCCAGTTTCTTATCGCCTACACTTACCCAGATCCCTTAAGATTAATCCCACATTTCCTTATTAAAACCTGTTGTTTTTTCTCCCCTTGTCCCGGCAGACAGACCTCCCCCTCCGCCTCGTGTCATTGGAGGCCAGCCGGCTTATACCGTCCATCGGATACTGGATTCCCGCCAGGTGCAGCGGTCCTGGCAGTATCTGGTGGACTGGGAAGGCTACGGTCCCGAGGAGCGCTCCTGGGTTCCTGCCAAAGACATACTGGACCCTGACCTCATTCGTCAGTTCAGGGCTCTCCACCCTGAGAGAGCTGGTAGGAACGTCAGGAGCCGTTCCTAGGGGGGGGATTCTGTCAGGATTTGGCCAGGGTTGTTCCGGTTTTGGTCACTAGATGCCCCCATTGTGCC